>NW_005871806.1:218122-249768 GCF_000147115.1 Myotis lucifugus | reverse complement strand
GATCCCGGTGCTGGGAGGCATATTACCCTTTTACTATATAGGATAGAGGCCTGGGGCCTTGGCTGGTTTGCCCTGAAGGGTGTCCTGGATCAGGGTGGGGGTCCCCACTGGGGTGCCTGGCCAGCCTGGATGAGGGGATGATGGCTGTTTGCAGCTGGTCACACCCCCTTCAGGGTGGGGGTCCCCACTGGGGTGCCTGGCCAGTCTGGGTGAGGGGCTGAGGGCTGCTTTCAGGCTGGCGGTTGTTGACTGAAGCTCCCAACTGCTCCTTTTTTTTTCTCTTTTTTTAATTTTATTCTGGGCCAGCTTTAACTCTGGCTCTAGCTCTGAGGCTTCCGCTGGTTTGTTTGCGTTCTATAATCGAAACAATGTATAACTCCAGCTCTGAGATCCTGGGTTTTGTTTAGCTTCTATATTTGTTACAAAGTTTCAAACTGCCAGCTCAGAGGCCAGCAGTGCAGGCGGGGAACTTTGGAGTCCTCCTTCACTGCAGCAAGCAAGCCTCATGTTCGCTTCCAGCTGCCTGGCTGCCGGCCGCCATCTTGGCTGACAGTTAATTTGCATATACTCACTGATTAGCCAATGAAAAGGGTAGCGGTCGTACGCTAATTACCATGTTTCTCTTTTATTAGTGTAGATTAGCTTTCCTAATTGAGCATCTGCCCAGTGTGTACTCTCTGCCACTCTCTCAGCCATGTATTTTTATAATAGCGCCCACCCACAGGCCTCCTTAAGGGTCTTCTTTCATATAACTGATCACGCATTTGTGATTCCTAAGTTTTGATTCAGGGGTTGGCACTTGCCCCCAGGTAACCTATCTGTTGGGCAGTACCTTGTAAGGTGGTCTTTCAAGCCACTGCCTGAAGGGGAATGATGGGGATTCACAGGACCATCAGACCCACTCTCCCGTAAAGCTGAAGTGGAGAAACAAGAGAATACTAGTAATGTTACAAACGAGAAAGCAGAAGAGAGAAAAGCACACATTCCTATGTAGCTAGGATGTATAAAGACAGAGTTCTAGAGTGAAGTTTATGAGACTGCTGTTGCTGAAAGATTACAACCTAGTTGCCAGATTTCTCTGAGTTCTAGGTGCCCTTAAACTACCATAGCTATTCGCAGTTTTGTGCTGTTCTACAATTTCTACTCGATTGTTAGCCGTCTCCAGGCTTTTTGTGAGAAGTGGCTGAGAATACCTGTTTGTAACCTTACACCAGACTTCCCTTACTTGATGTAACCTGAGTCTTTCCATTAAAAAACAAAAAAGAATATAGTACTCCTAACTCAACTGGAAATTGGTCTTTTTACTTGGTCCCTGAGTAACTTGTATGGGATAGAAAAAGTATATGACTTAACCCTGATTTTCAACACTCTGTGATCTGTACCCTTCCTACTTGTGTCTATATAAGAAGGGACTCCAAACATAAGTAGATTATATAAATTTATGGTATATTATATACATTTAAATATATTTTTATTGATTTCATAGAGGAAGGGAGAAGGAAGGAGAGATAGGAACATCAATGATGAGAGGGAATCATCTATTAGTTTCCTCCTGAGTGCCCCCCTCCCCCCACTCCTCACTGGGGATCGAGCCCAAAACTCAGGCATGTGCCCTGACCAAGTTTCAAACCCTGACCTTGTGGTTCATAGATCAATGCTCAACCACTAAGCCAAACAGTCCAGGCTTACTTTATCAACAGAACTTGCCATGTGATTTAAATATCGTATCTGTTTTCTAAAATTCCTTTTGCTACAGTGAATATTCTCAAGATATGCAAGAGAAAGACTGACGATTATACCTGTGTACAGCATTCAGATTTATGGTTCAGTATTGTTACTTTTGAATTTCAATTTTAACTTAAAAGTTAGGCTTGGGAATAAGGAGCTTAATGATATGTTATAAAGATCTAGGCTTACAAGAAAATGTGAAGTAAATTTGGCTGTCAGATGAGTAACCTAAAATCTCTAGCCACAGAGGGGTATCAGATTTTGAGTCATCTGTCTAGACAAGGATAATTATGGAGAGTGAAAGTTACTTTTCTAATGTTAAGTTTGAAATTTCATAACTAAAAATAATGTTATTTATTCAGATGCACCATTTTAAGTACTATACTCCATCAAGGGGCATTATTTCACACCTATATATTTGACTGCCTTTTGAATATATCCTCCCCTTTCCCAGGATTTTCAAAACTTGTTAATGAGATTTCATTCTTCCTAGGTATTCTAAACCCAAGGGGAAAAGAATAAAGCAGTGATATTTATTTGATTTTTTTTATTGTGATAAAAAACATATAACAGAGATTTACCCTCTTAACAAAACTTTAAGTGTACTGCACACTATTATTAACTGTACGCACATGTTGTCTAGCGGGTCTCTAGACATTTTTTATCTTCCATGAGTGAAACTCTATGCCCATTGAACAGCAATACCCCATTTTTCTCCCTCCTCCCAGCTCCTGGAAATCACCACTTCACTTTCTGTTTCTAAAAGAGTTTGATTACTTTGGATATCTTAAATAAATGGGATCATATAATATTTGTCCTGTGACTGGCTTGTTTCATTTAACATGATGTCCTCAAGGTTAATCCATGTTGACATCATATGATATCACAGGGTTTCATTCTTTCTTTAAGGCTCTTTGTTGTCTGTGTGTGGTTCTGCAGGTTCTTTAGTTGCTACAAATGCCTGAGTTTTCTTTGTTCTCTGCACTCTCTACCCCAACTTCTAGAGTATTTTGAGTCCCATTAGTGCCCCAGTTTAGACAAGACAGAAGCCAGTCCCTCAGGAATCCCCCCAAAAAGCTGAAATACTGCATGCACACTTTACTCTTGTGTTCCCTCAACTCTGAGGGAGGCTGCCAAGCTGTACTGGCCTCTGAAATCTAAAATTAGCTCAAACCAATGTGTTCTCTTTAAAAGGGTAAAAGAAAAGTGATGTAATGTTTTGTATGTCACACTTAATTCTACTAGTATTTTTTGTAAAGACAAAGTTTGTGATTTTGTGTTTGAACTTTTACAAAAGAAAATGAAGCATTGAATGGGCTATATCCAGTTAATGTTGTTAATCAAATGAGTGAAATTGTCTAAACCTAAGAGAAAATATATGTATTCTTTATATTTCACTATATTATGGAATAATAAAACTTCAAATATGCATGCTTATTTTTGGTGATTTGAAATGATGTGTGAAATAGCCTGATTTTCTGCTATGATGCTGCACTTGAACTAATAAATGCATACATATGTGAATAACAAGATAATTCAACTGCTTACACCCAGTTTGGGAAATCTATATTTATTTATGACATTAATATATTCAATGCAATAAAATAAGGATCTTCTAGTAACAGAATTTTTAAGAAGTAAAAATATAGGATCCAACTTAAATAAGATTAGAGCTTCTGTCTTTTCCTGGAATCATTAAATTTGAATCAAATTAAGAATAATAGTTTTTAACAATATGTTCTAGTTTGATATAAGAAATGCCAATATTTGTAACTTATTTAGCAATTTTTGATTCCCCAAAATTGTTTTACTGTTTGGTAAAAAATAACATATTACTATAATCAGACATGCAATATGAAATATAGAGAATGGAATTTCTGAGAAAATTCTGTCCTTATATAGCTAATATTTTCTACATATTTATGGGAGAATTGGGATTGATTAATGGATTTTCCTGAGTAATTTATGTCTGAAAAAATTTTACTTGTGGTAGGTGAGGAGGAAGAGGACTAGAAGGATGGGACTAGAAGGGCTTGAAATATGATTAAAATGCAGGTTATAAAACCATACATGAAAGTAGGTCCTTGAGCACCGAAGAGTTTATTTCATTCCAAATTAGTCCTTGAGTTACTATTTTAAATTATATTTTTAATTAAATTTCAAGTGTTTCATTGAGATAACTGTAGATTCACATGTAGTTGTAAGAAATAATAAAATAATAATAAAAACCTCTCTCTAGAGTTCCCATGTACACTTTGCCCAGTTGTAACATTTTGCAAAACTCTAGTACAAAGTCATAACCAATATGTTCATAATACAGGTCCTTGAATTTTTATAGAAGCCTGGATGTAATTTTTTATTTGGCCATTTGTTTTCTTTTTCATATAGTTTTCTGCTGTAAACAGTGCTTATAAAAATCAATGTAATTGATAATATGATTATTTTATTTGGAGAATATTGCTTATATCAGCAGTTATATGCCAACCAAAGAAGCAAAAATATTCTCTCTCTCTCTCTAATTATCACATAACATTAGACACCAAGTTAGTTGTTTTTATAGGTAGGTAGGTAGTTGGTTAGTTGCTTTCTATGCTACATGATAATTGAACATCCAGAGTAGAGGGTGGCAGCAGGACATGTGATTCATGCTCAAGATGTTATGGAAAACAGACAATTCAGTGTGCAAGTTACCAAGAAAGGAATATTTGACGGAATGATAATCCACTACAGCTGTCTGCCAGACATCAATCACACCCCTAGTGTAGACATGCTCAACATACTACTTTTGATAATTGTGATAGTTGGCATATTTTTTCATATTTATGAAGATCATTTTGCACTTTGAGAACACAGCCAGCAGCTCATAGGTACTTTTGTATTTGTGAAGTTGGAGTCCGTTTTATTTTTCTCAAGAGTTCTTCTTGCTTAATAGTGTGATAACAGTCTTATTTTTATTTAAAGTGTTTTCATGGATTTATTTTGTTTTGTTTTTCATTTTTTACACTTTTAAAATGTGTATATTTATTTATGATTTATGGTTTTCTATTGCAATAATTATGTAGCATTTATTGCAGTGATAAGTACATTTTCAATTTTGCTGATTTGTTTTACGTGGGTTTTCTTGCACAATGAATTACTCTGTCAGTACTGTTCTTGACCGGAGTCCAAGGGTCCAAAAATAAGTGCTCAGGATATTTCTTGCAACAACTTTTCCAATAGGTTGGATAACCTTTACATTAGACTTTCTTCATGAATCTAATATTTAATGAATAATTTACTTTGAATTTTGTCTGGAAAATATGGTTGCTACTGAGGCTCTCATGGTTTCCTCAGATAGGGAAGAAGGCAAGAAATTGGCACATGGCTTTTTAAAAAATTAAATTTATTGGGGTGACATTGGTCAACATGAATATACAGGTTTCAGGTGTGGGTTTCTATGTTACATGACCTGTAACTACATAGAAATGCAGTTATGTGCTCACTACCCAAAGTCAAATCTTTTCCTGTCACCATACATTAGGACTCTTCTTCCCTCTGGCAACCACCACACTGCTGTTGGTATGTGAAATCATATGGTTCTTAGCTTTTTCTGACTGACTTATTTCACTTAGCATAATGCTCTCAAGGTTCACCTATGTTGTTGCAAATGGCACTGTGTCATCCTTGCTTATGGCTGAGTAGTATTCCATTGTGTATATGTACCACATCTTCTTTATCCAGTCCTCTATCATGGGACACTTTGGTTGTTTCTGTGTCTTGGCCACCATGAATAATGCTGCAATAAATATAGCAGTGCATATATCTTTACAAATATATGATTTTGAGGGTTTCCGGTATATACCCAGGGGAGGGATTGCTGGGTCACATGGTAGCTCTATTTTTAATTTTTTGAGGAATCGCCAGACTGTTTTCCATAGTGGTTGTACCAATGTACATTCCTACCAGCAGTGGATGAGTGGTACCTTTTTTTCCACAACTTCTCTAACACTTGTTATTGCTTGTCTTGTTGGTAATGGCCACTCTGATTGGTTTGTGGTGGTATCTCATTGTAGTTTTGATTTGCATTTCCCTAATTGCCAGTGATGTTGAACATCTTTTCATATAGTATCTACTAGAGGCCTGATGCACAAAATTTGTGCAAGGGGCTCGGCCCTCGCAGCCGTGGTGGCTTGCCCTGGCAGCCCCAGCTTTGTCTGGAAAGTCATCCGGAAGGATGTCCAGAAGGATGTCTGGAAGGTCATTTGGCTGTTCAGTCTAATTAGCATATTATGCTTTTATTATTATAAATTGGCTATTCGTATGTCTTCTTGGGAGAGGTGTATTTTCAGGTATTTTGCCCACTTTTTGATTGGGTTGTTTGGTGTTGAGTTTTATGAGTTATTTGTGTATTTTGGAAATTAGACCTTTGTCAGAGCTACTGTTTGCAAATATCATCTCCCATCTGGTTGGCTGCCTGTTTGTTTTGTTGTCAGTTCCTTTTGCTGTGCAGAATCTTTTTGGTTTGACATAGTCCCATTCATTTATTTTTGCCTTTACTTCCCTTGTCTTTGGGGTCAAGTTAATAAAATATTCTCTATGACCAAGGTCCACAAGTTTGGTACCTATATTTTCTTCTATGTAACATTGTTTCAGTCTTATATTTAGGTCTTTGACCCATTTTGAATTAATTTTTGTACATGGGAACAAACTATAATCCAGTTTCATTCATTTGCATGTAGCTTTCCAGTTTTCCCAGGACCATTTATTGAAGAGACTGTATCTTTACTCCATTGTGTATTTCTGGCTCCTTTTTTGAAAATTATCTGTCCATATATATGCAGCTTTATAAACTCATGACTTTTGTAGAGTTGTCAATCCATTAGACATTATTCATCTTTGTGTACAACATTGCCACATTCTATGTAGAACAGGTATAGATTTTAGCATCCTTTCAAACTTTGCTGCATTTTAGAAGTAGGGAAAAATCATGTATAATTATAGGTTTACATTCTCCAAGTACAGAGTTCAATCTGTGAAAACTATCAAAACATGTTTTTTGCTTCATTTATTTGGAACAAAATGATGCCAAGTAGCAAACTATTACACAGATATTTTGGGGATAACACTGATTTATAATGTGAAACATGGATGTTGCTAACTCCTACTGTATAGTCCTTAGCAGTAAGAGTTGGATGCTTCCAGGACACCTAATTCTTTTCAACACCACCAACAGGGTAGGGCTATGAAATTACCTCAGGAGAATAAGCTAGATGTGTAGAAGCCTCCACATTGAGCGTTCCTCTGCCCACCCACATCCTGGACCAGGCAGAAGCAACTGAATTTTCTGTCTCCAGAAGTGAGTAGTAAGTTTGAGAACTTGGGCATAGAAATAGGATGGGGCAAAACTCTTTATAACTAGAAATAAACTGGAGCGAGGCCACTCTCAGACCCACCAGGTACAACAACCATCTAACAAATATGACAATAAATACAAGACAGAATCAATAAATATTTGCTGAAATCCAGTACCAAAAAAGAAGCACAGAAAATTGAACACCAAAATTAAAAATAGAGGGAACTATAGTTATAGTTAATGGAGCAAAAAAAAAAAAGAGAGAGAAGAATTTAGGATTAGCATTGATTGTGTGTACCATTGTAAATGTGAGGCTTTATTGTGTCCACAAAAAACACATAACAAAGCAAAACAAATAATGTAAATTAAACACTTGGTCAATGAGACGAAACAAATAAGCAACAACAGAGCTCAAAATATGAGCTAACAAACAAGAATAAAAGGAGGAATAAATTAGTGAAACTGCATGATGAAATTGAAGAACTTTTTCATCATGTAGATAGTATGTTTAAAATTACAAAGGGAAGAGAAAATGGGTAAAGAATTTGTCAAATTTGCCTAATGGAAGAGAAAAAGCATATGAGGATGAAACACATATGTGTGTGCACATTCAGATGCACTCACAATGACAGTGAAATTTCAAGACTAACAATAATAATATAGAGAAAATGAAAAAAAACATTCATTAGAAGAAATATCATATCTTCCACAAAAGAATAAAAATCCCCTAATCTCAAATATTTTTGACAATGCCATCCTGAAAGAGATAATAGAAAGTTATATGAAATTTGATAATTTAGAACCTAGAATTTTATATTTAATCAAAGTATATCCAATTTGTAGGAAAAATACAAATATTTTCACATATGAAAGTTTATATGTACATGGACTCTGGAAATTTATTTTTCATAGAGCCTATGAAATAATTCCTAGAGTACTAGTATTTGTGCACTCGTGGGGAAGATAGTATGACTCTAAGAGGAATAATTGAGAATTAATTATTTGCAACATCTTTAACTTTTTCATGAGTGTAGAATATTTAGAAGTATTTAAGTATAGTGGTAAAAAGGATAGCCATTGAATCAGAATGATCTTTGGAATCCTACTTTACCACTAATTAACTGTATGATCTTGGACTCATATCTTTTCTAAAAAAAGTTTTTTTCAATTACAGTTGACATTCAATATTATGTTAATTTTAGCATAAGGTTAGACATTTATATAACTTTCAAAGTGATCCCCCAGATAAGTCTAGTACCCACTTGGCACCATACATGGATATTACAGTATTGTTGACTGTATTTCCTGTGCTGTACTGTATATCCTCATGACTGTTTTGTAACTATCAATTTGTACTTCTTAATCCCTTCACCTTTTTCACCCAGTACCCCATACCCCATCCCATCTGGCAACCATCAGTTTTTTCCTTGTATCTATGAATTTGTTTCTGTTTTGTTTATTTGTTAATTATGTTTTCTAGATACCACATTACTTCTTTCTGGCTCAGTATCTTTATATGTAAAATGGAGAAAATAATTATATGTACTTCATGAGAGTATTGTATTTAATGAGTACTTGTAAAGTTTTGAGAACAATACCTGGCAAATGATAAGCACTCAGTAAAGGTTAACTGTGGTTATTCTAATAACAATTTTGAACTGAAGTTGCAGGTCATATAAAATAAGGGTTATTTGGAACACAGAGCAGGTTGAAGTAATATTTTGTTAATGTTTTGTCTTGCTATAATAGATGACATGGATGCTGCTTGACTTTTGTCATTGCTAGAAGTATATCCATTTAGGAGTGTGTGTGTTAGAAATTTAGTCAGTTTCTGGGGGGTTTTTTTTGCAACGGAAAGACTTGGTGCAATCTTTTCTTTGTCTTTCTCTGGAATTATTCTTCCCTTTATGATCTATTCCTCAGTGAATTGCTTTTAAAACTTTCTTGAGAAAAATAAGTGACTTCCTGAAAGGCATACTATATTTGTGTGTGTTTATGGGGGAAGAATTGTATTCTTTTGGGAAAGTTAATTCAGTATTGATCACTTTTCTGAGTCACAATATTCAATTTATTAAAATAAAGAAAGTGATGTTAAGGGAGACATGATATATTGATTTTTTTCATAAAAAAAATATGGTTTCAAAAGACTGAGAATACTAGTATTTTACTTTATGTTTTTAAAAAATTATGTTCCTATAAGGTAAAATGCACAATCCTTAGCATATCACATTAAATCTTTCATTTAATCATTACCTAATTTTCTAGCATTCTCACTGTCACTTTCTTATAAACTTCAGTAAGAAATTGCATTAACCTACCATGTCATCTTGCTTTTGTGCCTTTGTTCAAGATGCTCATTCTGTCTAAAAATATCATTTCTTTCCAAATACAAATAATAAGTTTGTGTACTGTGTGTATACTGTATTCATCTATAGATAGTTATAGAAAGTTAAAGTTGTAAGAATGAAGAAGCTCAACTGCCATCTTCTCTAAGACTTACTAGATTCCCTGTTATCAGGAATCTATATATATAAAACCAAGTGACCAGGATGACTGGAATGACCGGTTGGCACTGCAGAGGCCAACTGATCTGATTTGGGTCCCAATCGCCATCCCCCACTTCCCTCCACCCCTCCCCCCTGTCGGCCCTGCCGCCAATCGGCTCCCCACCCTGATTGGGAGTGGGGCCAGCCAGCCAACCTCTCTCGGCCCCTCCCCCCAGCCGGATCAGCCCTGATCGGCCCCCATCAGGGCAGGCTGGCCGGACACCACTTGTGCATGAATTCTTGCACCAGGCCTCTAGTAAGAAATAATTATATGGACTTTTGTGGTGTGAGGAGAGAAGGGGTCAGGATTTAAAAAGTGGGCATTGTGTACCCCCTTGAACTAATTAACTTGTTCCCAGACACAGTGTCTGAGTTCCAGGCTTGACTGACCAGATCTAGGGGTGTCCAGCATATAGATAGTCTCTTAGAGGCTGGACTGCATACCAGAGGACTATTTTTTATTCACGTTACTCTCATTATCCATTTATCATTTTGTTTTAGTCTTTAGCTCTTTCACATTTCTTGCTTAGGCTCTACTTCTCTATTCTAGGTGAGGGACTTCTCCCCCAAATTGATAGTTGCCTAGTTTACCCTTGGGACTTGAGAATGTTTATGAACTCAAGTATGGGTTATGAGTATGCCCATTCTCCCCTTTTCAGGTTTCAGTGTCTATTTTTAAGGGACTTAAAAAAGTTATACACCTAACTTTGAAAGAATTACTTTCCTCCAATAGTTTTCTTTTTAGTACCATGTATAAGATTAGTATTCCTTCTGTATGTATAAGACTCAGTGCTTCAAATTTTTGAAAAAATCTCTCTCATTTCCTGTTTTTGAATTTCCTTATAAACTTTTTTGACTCACTTAAAATTGAAATATGCTGTCTTTAATCATTTCTCCCTTTCCTATTTTCAGGTTTCATACCACATAAACTTTTGCTTCAAAACTGGACAATGACCTTTTTTGTGTGTTCCTCTTTAGTGATTTTTCCCATCTCGAGTTATTGATTTCCTTTATTTTCTCCCTTTACTTATTTTCATTCATCCTGATTCTCTTATGTATTAAAGTTCTGAATTTCATTTTCATGCATTGGAATTATTGGTGAAAAATGTGTCCAATCTGCTACATTGGCTTAGAAGCTTGTTTAGTATATTTTTAATATTTCTACCAGGTATAACAGCTCTTCCTTATTACATAATGAAAGGGAAATTGTAGACTTTAACATCCTCCTATAACCCAAGAAGGCAAAACAATATGCCTGGAGATTTGGAAGAGAGAAGAGCTTAACCAACTGCCTCTGAGATTTTATATTCTCAGAGAATCTGACGATGCTGCCACAGCTGTTTTCCAGTCTGAATGGAAGCTGAGAAAGAATTTTCTATGACTTCAAGCTCCAGCATTGAAAAATCAGTCCCCGGATTGAGGGGTGTGAGGGTAGATGGGGTGCAGCACCATGCTCCTCAGCTCTGTCTCTCCTTGGCTCCTCTTGACTGAGCTACATTTCCAAGATGTGCAGTATGCAGCAACTGCCTCATGCTATAGGCAAAATATGTATTCTGAAACAGCAAACATGTCAGAGAAGTTTAGTTTTATTAAAATAAACACTCACATTGAAAACTGATTTAGGAAATGATACTACTTAATGCAAAAAAAATACTTGGTGGTTGTTTTTTCTTTAATAAAAATAAAAGGCAAACTCAGAAGAGAAGCCCATAACTGCAAATCTATTGCGTCAATTAAAGTTGGAAACTCTGGCTGACTCATGAAATGATTGTTTTATGATGGCAGTGGATCTGAAGTTGTATGCATTTCAAACATTTGTCATGCTCTTCAGTTATTATCCTGTCAATGTACTCAGCACATTATGAACAAATGGGTGGCAGGAAAGCAATTAGACATTTAGTCTATATTGCTCTGTACTGTGCTTTGTTTTCATTTTTTAAATTTGTTTACATAGTAAAATAAGTGCAGAGCCTTTCAAATGCTGATCCCCATAAATGAGGTGAGGAGTATATTTTTCTTTGAGGTAGTACAACTGTTATTGATGTTTTTTATTTTAGCACATATTTTCCAATCATTTTGACTTTTGCACTAACGGATATGTCTCTGAATAAGCACCCACACTCCCTTACTCATTGGCAGGGCAAATGGAGATGGAGACTTAACATCAGGGTCTTAAATAAGGAAAAGAGTACACTTCAATGGGAAAAGTAGATAAAGAAATTTAAGAAAATAAAGTGGCAAGTCTCTCTGTCCCCATTTTCTTATTCTTGGCTTTAAACCAGGATAAATTGGGGACTACATATTTCTTTCAAATGGGGGTATTTAGGTACTTTAAAAGTGCATTTACTAGTTTCCCAATTATAAGTGCTGATATTGTTTGGGTTGGGATGCACAGCATAGACTGAATGGTCTCCAGGCAACATTTAACCAGCCCAGCCCACACACTGGGAGTGGCCCTCCCAAGGTGCTCCTTCTGGACTTCCTGTTCATGTCACAATGGGTGTTTCCCATCTTTCCATTTCTCCCAAGGCTAATGAATAAAAACCTGAGGCTTATTTCTCATTGTAAGATTTTTTCCTTCATGAAACTTTCAGGAAAGTTGGGCTTAACAGTGATTTTTGCTTAGAAAGATAGATATATTTTAACACAAAAGCCAAAAATTATTTGATAGCCAGGTCTTGATGATCAATTCACTGTACTTATTTGAACAATATATTTTAAATTAATAGAAATCAGATATTAATTAATAATGGAGCTACAGGTGAATTTTTATTCCTTGAACTTTCTTTGACCTCATGTGATTATTTTAAGAATTAAGTGAATTACTGTTTGCTACAGAAATTAGCCTGATATCTATATATATAAAAGGCTAAGCAACCATCCGACTGTCCAACTGGTATCTATGACGCACAATGGCCACCAGGGTTCACATGCTCTGACCAGTGTCTATGATGTGCATTGACCACCAGGGAGCAGATGCTCAATGCAGGGGCTGCTGAGCTGCAGTGACTTGTTCTTGGGTGATGCACCCTGGAACCAGAGAGGAGGAATCCCAATTCCAGGGTGTGTCATCTGAGAACGGCCCTCTCGCAATCCAGGACCCCTCAGGGGATGTCAGAGAACTGGTTTTGGCCCTATCCCCGCAGGCCAGGCCAAGGGACCCCACCTGCTGGAGGGACCCTGCTCACTCTGCAGATGCCCTTTGAGCTGCAGTGCCGCCCCAGGTGTGGCCCGCCAGGGAGGGACCTTGGGAGGTTGGCTCCAGGTGTGTACTGCCCCGTCTTGCCCAGTCCCATCTTGCCTGCCACCTTCTAATTAATTTCCTTTCAATGTGCACAAATCCGTGCATAGGGGCACTAGTCTAACAATAAGCACATAAGAAATATTTGTTGCATAGACATATTAATGGCAATTTGAATAACCCGTTTTAAATTAAGGACATAGGAAACTGGGTAATACTTATAAATTGAAGTGCAGAGAAAATCATCATAATATTTTCTATTTTAGTAGCAAATTCACCAAAAGGGGAAGATCTGGTGTGAACAAAAATTTTATTTCCTCTTTTAGAACGACTTCATAGAATGATGAAATAGAGTTCAATTTGTCTTGATGCTTTGGGAAAAAAAAAGCCATTTTTAATGCAATATACAGTATTTGAAAGAGAAAAATCCCTAAATATTAAGCTATAATTTCCCCTTGTCTCCTTCTCTTGTTTTCTTTCTTTTTTTCCCCTTCTATGATATGTGTGCTAATAAGATGCCTAGTCCTATGACAGATAATGGCCACAGGATAATGTATGCTGTCCACTCATAATCTAGTCAAGACACCAAAATATTCTATACTGTACAATGTGTTTGATAAGTGCAGTTAGAGGAGAAGGATATAGACTTTGGAGATGATGAGAGATTTCCTAGGAATTTAAGGTTGGACCTACAGAATAAATGGGGTATAGACAGGAAAAAGAGTTTTGTTAGTTAAGATTGTTCTGCTGTGAAAACCAATGTGAAGCCAGGGAGGTAAGGGAGAGCTGAACATAACAAAGAAATAAGAACACTTGGGGCAGCTGGTATCTAGAGTATGATAACTAAAAAAAATGGTATCTGAGATAATCTCATGTGAGCCAGTCAACAAAGTTGAAGAGTTTGACTTCATTCAAAGGAGAGGCTAGTTGATTTGATGGGCTCACACATTCAGGATTGCAAGTATATTAAGGATATGTTCAGGAAGGATATTAAGAATGTAGAGCCAAATGGATTGAGAGGACACTGGTTTTAAAATGTGATTCTGGTCTCTGGTCCTAGAGGAGTTAGTTTGGCATTCATTGCTATATAGTTTTATGTAAGGTGAATACTTTTAAAGGAATTTCAAAAAAGCCATTTATGTGTCTATATAGTGAAGGACAGCATGGTAATCTGAACAAAGAGATGAAAATTATAAAACACCAATTGAAACAATTCTTTTTGTTCTTTATTTAAACATTGAGTGGTGTCCCACTTTTGACCCCTTAGAAGTCTCTGACAAAGTTCATTTACGTCTTTCAGAATTGAGAGGGATACCTCAACAAATCAAATTGAAAATGAGCTGTCACTCATCTGGTATATAAATGTGTCATGAGGTGAATATTTTGATACTGTACTCCAAAATGAGTTTTCTGACTAGTGAATTGCCTTTTTAAAAAAAAATATATTTTATTGATTCTTTACAGAGAGGAAGGGAGAAGGATAGAGAGTTAGAAATATTGATGAGAGAGAAACATCGATCAGCTGCCTCCTGCATGCCCCCCACTGGGGATGTGCCCGCAACCAAGGTACATGCCCTTGACCGGAATCGAACCCGGGACCCTTCAGTCCACAGGCCGAGGCTCTATCCACTGAGCCAAACCGGTCAGGCGTGAATTGCCTTTTTAAAAATAATAAGTATATTTTAGAAAAATCACTATGCTTTATTCCACCCATATTATATTGATTAAAAATCCTATTACAATTAAAATTTGAATTAATATCTTAGCATTATAAAGAACTCTTAAAAAAGCATATTTTAAATAGCATATTTAATCACTCTGAAAATTTGTACATTTTAATTTTTATAATTAGTTTTCTATCTTCTTTTTTGCTTTCAAATTACTACAAAAGATTAGTTTCTCATATATTCAGAAAAAAATCATGTCTTGGTAAGTACAATTAGAGAATTGGGTTGTTTGATCACTTAAATAATAGAAATGGTCCATTTCACAGGATGGTCTTACCTAGATCCATGCCATTGTGCTTTTTTGATCCAATTATTATGTTTCCTTTGTTTTATTTTCATCTAATAAACAAGCACCACTTTTGTATCTTGTGTAAGTTGTTTGTTTTTGCTGTCTCCACATCATGAAGCAAAGCTGGAATAAATCTTATAATGAAACTTGAGCAAAGTTTTGTTTTTTGTTTTGGTCTATTTAGACTCATCTACACTAATAAAAGAGAAACATGCAAATTGGTGTCACTCCGCTACCCTTCCCATTGGCTAATCAGGGCGATATGCAAATTAACTGCCAGCCAAGATGGCGGCCGGCAGCCAGGCAGCTTGAAGCAAACATGAGGCTTGCTTGCTTCAGTGACGGAGGAAGCCAACGTTCCCCGCCTGCCGCTGCCGGCCTCTGAGCTTGCAGTTTGAAACATTGTTACAAATATAGAAGCTAAACAAAAGCCCAGAAACCTGCTTTCAGCCAGCCGGGATCTCAGAGCTGGAGTTGAAACAGTGTTTCAATTATAGAACCCAAACAAACCAGATACCTGCTTTCAGCAGCCGAGGCCTCAGAGCTGGAGCCAAGCCTCAGAGAGAAAGCTGGCCCAGAATAAAAAAAAAAAAGAAAAATAAAAGGAGCGGTTGGGAGCTTCAGTCACCCGCCAGCCTGAAAACAGCCCTCAGCCCCTCACCCAGACTGGCCAGGCACCCCAGTGGGGACCCCCACCCTGAAGGGGGTGTGACCAGCTGAAAACAGCCATCATCACCTCATCCAGGCTGGCCAGGCACCCCAGTGGGGACCCCCACCCTGATCCAGGACACCCTTCAGGGCAAACCAGCCGGCCCCCACCCATGCACCAGGCCTCTATCCTATATAGTAAAAGGGTAATATGCCTCCCGGCACTGGGATCAGCGGAGCCGCGAGGCCTCCCAGCACCGGGATCAGCATGACAGGGGGCAGTGCCCAAACCCCCTGATCGCCCTGCGGCTCTGTGTGTGACAGGGGGCGGGGCCACAACCTCCCTATCCACCCTGCTCTGTTCCTGACAGGGGAAGGCGCCCCAACCCCCTGATCAGCCCTGCTCTGTGCCTGATAGGGGGGAGCTCCCCAACCTTCTGATCGGCCCTGCTCTGTGTGTGACAGGGTGGGGCGCCCCAACCGCCCCCCCATGGGCCCTGCTCTGTGTGTGACAGGGTAGAGCCATAACCTTCCCATTGGCCCTGCCCCGAGTGTGACAGTGGTGGCGCCCCAACCCCCTGATCGGCCCTTCTCTGTGGGTAATAGAGGGCGGTGCCCCAACCCCCTGATCCGCCCTGCTCTGTGTGTGACAGGGGGCGGTGCACCAACTCCCCATCGGCCCTACTCTGTGAGTGACAGGGGGGAGCTCCCCAACCCCCTTATCGACCCTGCTCTGTGCGTGACAGGGGGTGGCGCCGCAACCTCCCCATCGACCCTGCCTTGAATGTGACAGGGGGCGGTACCCCAACCCCCCAATCGGCCGTACCCTGAGCGTGACTGAGGGTGGCATCGCAACCTCCCGATCTGCCCTGCTCTGAGCCCGACCAGGGGCTGCACCTAGGGATTGGGCCTGCCCGCTGCCACCTGGGAGCAGGCCTAAGCCAGCATGTCGTTATATCCCGAGGGGTCCCAGACTGCTAGAGGGCACAGGCCGGGCTGAGGGACCCCCCCTACCCCCTGAGTGCACAAATTTTTGTGCACTGGGCCTCTAGTCCTATATAATAAAAGAGAAACATGCAAATTAATGGTCCCTCTCCTACACTCAAGCCACGCCCACCAGCCAATCAGGAGTGAGTATGCAAATTAACCCAACTAAGATGGAGGCGGCCACGAAGATGGAGGGAGCAAGAGGCTTGGGTTGCCCCCGGCGATAGAGGAAGCCAAGCTTCCCACCTGCCCTGGCTGGTCCTGGGCTCCGCTCAAGGCTACAAAGTTTCAATTATAGAAGATAAATAAATCCCAGGAAAAAAAAAAGGAGAGGCTGGGAGCTTGGGTCGCCGGGGGGCGTGGCCAACCTGAAAAGGCCATCAGCCCCTCACCCAGGCTGGCCAGGCACCCCAGTGGGACCCCCCCACCCTGAAGGGGGTGTGGCCAACCTGGAAACAGCCCTCAACCCCTCATCCAGGCTGGCCACATCCCCATGGGGTGAGGGTCCCCGCTGGAGCCTTGGCCAGCCTGCAAACATCCATCAGCCCCTCACCAAGGCTGGCCAGGCACCCCAGTGGGGACCCCCCACCCTGAAGGGGGTGTGACCAGCTGCAAACATCCATCAGCCCCTCACCAAGGCTGGCCAGGCACCCCAGTGGTGACCCCCACCCTGAAGGGGGTGTGACCAGCTGCAAACAGCCATTAGCCCCTCACCCAGGCTGGCCAGGCACCCCAGTGGGACCCTCACCCTGATCCGGGACACCCTTCAGGGCAAACCAGCTGGCCCCCACCTGTGCACCAGGCCTCTATCCTATATAGTAAAAGGGTAATATGCAAACTGACCCTAACAGCAGAATGACTGGGAATGACTGGTTACTATGACACACACTGACCACCAGGGGGCAGACGCTCAATGTAGGAGCTGCCCCCTGGTGGTCAGTGAGCTCCCACAGGGGGAACTCTGCTCAGCCACAAGCCGGGCTGACGGCTGCCAGTATAGCGGTGGTGGCAGGAGCCTCTCCTGCCTCCTCAGCAGTGCTAAGGATGTCCAACTGCAGCTTAGGCCTGCTCCCCACTGGCAAGTGGACATCCCCCAAGGGCTCCCGGGCTGCCATAGGGATGTCTGACTGCCAGCTTAGGCCCGATCCCCCGGGGAGCAGGCCTAAGCCAGCAGGTCGTTATCTCCCGAGGGGTCCCAGACTGCGAGAGGGCACAGGCCAGGCTGAATGACCCCCCCCCCCGAGTGCACAAATTTTTGTGCACTTGGCCTCTAGTCTCTCTTATAATTATCGTTAATGCCTTACAGGTTTCATCCTTAATAAGTCTAACTGTAACTTGCCAGCTATCATTTTTTTATGTTGTATTTTGTTATTTACTAAGTTTTGCTGGGAATTTTTAAGAGAGGTTATGGGATGCTAGCCAAAAGCCATTTGAATTCTATACCATTTTTTTTATGTTTTTTGAAAAAGTATATGCTTTCTAAAATATTTTCATTGCTAAATCTTTAGCCAAAAGGTGTTCTTCTGTATTGTCAACACATTATCTCCCTATTTTGTTTTTCAGACCTTTTTCATGGTCCCCATGCTATTTTTCTCTCTTTGCTCCTTTTCAATTAGAGGCCGTCAATGTAGGCCTCAGGCTTTCTCAGGAGCAGTGCCTCTGTGTTCTCCCGCCACTCACTCTTCACCTGCATCCCTTGAGTCCTTTCCTCAGCTTTTATGCTGATGCCCATTGATGTGCACGGAGGGCTCTACAAGGCTGAGGAAGACAGTGTTTCTCTTCCTATGTCTCCTTCTCTGATTATGCTGAGGTGAATATCTCTCTGGAAAATTTGATGCAAACTGTGCTGGTTCTGTCGACACAAGGTGTGCAAAACCCCTGGGCATTCACAGCAGCTAATGCCCTTCCATTCTCTCACCCTCCTCATTACTTAACTCACCTTCAGCATGCAATGTGTGTATTTCTGTCTCATGCAGCTTCTCACTCTGGGGCACTCCTGAGACACAAAATCCTGGAGTTGTCACAGATAAAAAAGGAACTAATTAGAAAGAGAGACTTGAAACAGCTCTGATTACCCCACACAGCAGCTCCTCTGTGCAGTCAATCTCACACGGACCTGAGTGAAGGTGTGCAGTCACAGAAGGTAGAAATCACTGATAGTTTTCATAATGTCTGGGCCATGATTCTTCCTCGTAACTCATTCATATACCCCGGCATCCACAGAAAAGGATAGCTAGTTCAAGGGATTTTGAGCTGTGATATTTATTTCTGTATTTTCATTAGATTTTCAATCAGGAAATGGAGATGGAGTGAGGGGCAAGTCAGGTAGATTTGATATCAGCATCTTTATCTCAAATTAGCCTGCATCAACTTTCACTGGGTTTTCATGTTGGTAAGTCACTGTAAAAAATAATCTTTTTGACTTTCAGATTTAATTACTGATCATCTCAGCCACCCTATGTTTATGGTATTTACTAGAAACTAACTCCTAAAACATGTGTGTACTACAATACTTTTTATTTGAGGTTTTACAGTTGGAGGCTATTCTCTCTCATGCCCATGCAGTGGTTAAGAACTAGACCTACGTGTCCTCTGTGAGGGTTCTCCCACACCACTTTAGAGTAGCTGAATAATTCTATCTCCTTCTGTTAGCCCAGCCACCTTCAACAACTTATTTAAACTGTTTGTGCTTCAGGGTTTGTTTGTTTGCTTGTTTTTTCCCCATCTGTACTATGGGGAAAAATGTTAAATAAATGTCAGTTTCTATTTATTGTGCTGACTATATATGTAGTCTGTTGAGTTATATATCAGATTATTTTTCTGAAGATATATATTAAGCACTAGAGGCCTGGTGCACGAAATTCGTGCACTGGGGAGGTGTCCCTCAGCCCAGCCTGTACTCTCTCCAATCTGGGACCCCATGGGGGATGTCTGACTGCCAGTTTAGGCTGGATCCCTGCAGGATTTGGCCAAAAACGGCAGTCAGACATCCCTCTTACAATCTAGGACTGCTGGCTGCTGGCTCCTAACCACTCATCTGCCTGCCTGCTGATCACTCCCTAACCATTCCCCTGCTGGCCTTATTGACAACTAACTGCTCCCCTGCTGGCCTGATTGCCCACAATTGCCCTCCCCTGCCTGCCATCTTGTGACAACGTGGGGTTGGCCATCTTGTGATGATGTGGGGGTGGCCATCTTGTGATGGTACGAGGGTGTGAGGGTCAATTTGCATGTTACCTCTTTATGATATAGGATATATTTTGCTGATTTTTATTGGGTAAAAATAACATTTGTTAGATGATTTGATAGTGTATACATACGTGTTTATGACACTAGGTGAGAGTTATCATTGGATCTATTTGAAAAATTGTGTGGTGAGACTTATTAATTTATGAGTATTCTCTCACAGTCATTATGCATTTCCCATACATTTTAATATCAAAATGCATCTTTATTTTACTTGTAAGCTCTCTAAGAATTAATCCACTTGCATTATAGAAACTATGTTAAATACAGAAAAATGGTTACATGAAGTTCATTTATAACACTATCCCTCCAAGCAAACAACCCTTATATACTATTGTCCTTGTGTGTCATACTCTGTCACTTTGTGAGTAAACTTTTTACTTTGTCCATATTCACAAAATCAGTAAATGATGAAGCCAGGATTTGGATGAACATATGTTTGTCTATAAAGCTAATATCATTTCTATTATGCCATTATGTCTTCCCTTTGATTTAAAAATACAGGTGCCCTTCAGTACTAGATAGTACTTGAAAATATTAATGGTAAAAAAATGTCACAGTTCTCACCTGATTGTTACCTATTTCAAAATGGCATAGAATGATAAGTATACTTCTGGGTTGTTAATTTTAATATTAGTTATGAAGTTAAAATATACACTATACCCAAGCTACTTTAAAACATGTTATATTTTCTGTTTCAGTCATGGTGATTAGTGCATGTGAATGTGTGTGTGTGTGTGTGTGTGTGTGTGTAGGAAGAAGGTACGCATGCAGCTGTGAATGATTAATGTATATAATACAACTCATGAAAATCAGCTGAGGATCATTTTCACTGGTCTGGACACCCAAGGAAAGACATTTGTTCTTCTTTGGCAAGAGACATCACTGTCCTGTAGTATCATTGTGAGGATCAGGAAGTATAGGAAATACATAGGTTACTCTGAGAAATGGATCAAAAGTTACTCTCTATTGCCTCAAAATACAAATGGGACTACATCAAAATAAAAAGCTTCTTCACAGCAAAAGAAACGACCATCAAATTGAAAAGGGAACCCATTGAATTGGAGAACATATTTGCCAATGATACATCTAATAAGAGATTAATATAGAGATATATAAAGTACTCATACAATTCTACAAGAAGAAGACAATCCAATTAAAAAATGGTCAGAACACTTGAATAGAAATTTCTCCAAAGGGGATATACAAATGGCCAAGAGACATATGAAAAAATGCTCAAAGTCACTAATCATCAGAGAAATGCAAATTAAAACCACAATGAGATATAACCTCACACCTGTCAGAATGGCTATCATAAAAGAAATCAACAGACAAGTGCTGGCGAGGATGTGGAGAAAAGGGAACACTGGTGGGAATGAAGATTGATGCAGCCACTATGGGAAACAGTATGAAGTTTCCTCAAAAAATTGAAAATGAAACTTCCATTTGACCAGCGATCCACTTCTGGGAATATATCCTAAAAACCCCACAATACCAATCAGAAAGAATATATGCACCCCTATGTTCATAACAGTGTTATTTACAATAGCTAAGATTTGGAAACAACCTAAGTGCCCACCAATAGAGGAATGTATAAAAAACCTGTGGGACATTTATACTATGGAATACTATACAGCTGTAAAAAAGGGATCTCTTACCCTTTGGGACAGCATGGCTGGACCTGGGAAATATTATGCTACGTGAAATAAGCCAAACTGAGAAAGACAAATGTCACATGATCTTATTTATTTGTGGAATATAATGAACAAAAGGAATTGACCAACAAAATAAGACCTGAAGGAGGGAGGCATGGAACAGACTGACATACCTCAATGTGTGGTTGGGAGGATAAGAAGAGATAAACCAAAGAACATGTATACTTTATGCACAGCCCATGGGCATAGGCAATAGGGTGGTGAAGATCTGAGGGGTAGGTAGGTATTGGGAGGAGGAGGTGCTAGGAAAGGGGAAGAAAATGGGAGATATCTTTAGTACTATCAACAATAAAAAATATATTTTAAAAAATCTTAGATAGGAAAAAGCTTAATATTTTCAATAACTTTATTGAAGTATATTTACTATATGAGAAGATTCACCCATTTCAAGTGTACAATTTAATGACTTTTAGTTACTTTAACAAGTTATTCAATTGTCACCATAGGTCAGTTGTAGAACATTTCCATGCCCCTCCCCTGTTAGATTCCTTGTGTACACTGACAGTGCCTATCCTCACAAAAGCCTCAGGGAACCACTAATCTACTGTAAGTATGCCTTTTCTGGAAATTTTATATACATGGAATCATATAATATGTGACTTCTGAGTGGCTTTTTTCTTTTAGCATAATGTTTTTGAGATTCATTCAGGATCTAGATTCTAGACTGTGTCAGTGGTCGGTTTTATTTTTATTGTTATTACAAAATAGCATTTCACTGTGTGTAAAAACTATATTTTGCCTCCCATCAACTACTTCATGAACAGCTTGGTTGTTTCCAGATTTGGCTACTACAGCTAGTGCTGCTATGAACCTTACATGTAACCTAATTTGTGTGCAAATTTTTGCATGGGCATATGTTTTAATTTGTCTTGGCACATACCTAGGACTGAAATTATATGGCAGTTTTATGTTTTACTTTTTGAGAACAGCCAGAATGTTTTCCAATGTGACTGCACCATTTTATATTCCTACCAACAACTATGAGTATTTCCATTACTCCACATGCCAACATTTGTCTCTCTTATTTATTACTAGAGGCCTAGTGCATGAAATTCGTGCACTGGAGGGGGGAGGTTGTCCCTCAGCCCATCCTGCACCCTCTCCAATCTGGGACCCCTCGGGGAATGTCCAACTGCTGGTTTAGGCCCGATCCTGGCAGTGGGACATCCCTCTCACAATCTGAGACTGCTGGTTCCCAATTGCTCACCTGCTTGCCAGCCTGATCACCCCCCAACCACTCCCCTGCCAGACTGATCGACACCTAACTGCTCCCCTGCCAGCCCAATTGCCCCCAACTGCCCTCCCCTGCTGGCTCGGTCACCCCCAACTGCCCTCCCCTGCTGGCCCGATTACTCCCAACTGCTCTCCTCTGCTGGCCTGGTCACCCCTAACTGCCCTCCCCTGTCAGCCTGGTTGCCCATAACTGCCCTCCCCTGCAGGCCTGGCCCCCCCCCAACTGCCCTACCCTGTAGGCCTGGTCCCCCCCAACTGCCCTCCCCTGCAGGCCATCTTGTGGTGGCCATCTTGTGTGAGGGCATGATGGACAATTTGCATATTACCTCTTTATTATATAGGATAGCCATACTAGTATATATGAAATGCTATTCCATTTTGGTTTTAGTTTGCATTTCCCTGTTGACTAATGATGGTGAGCATCTTTTCTTGTGTTTCTTAGCCATTTTTTTTATCTTCTTTTGTAAATGTTCACATATTTGCTTTGCACATTTTCTCCCAGCATTCATAGTAGGCCCTGGATTCATTTTTTTATTGTAAGCGGTGAGACCTACTATAATATTAATTGTATAATTGAAGACCTTTAAAAAAACAGATCTTCTATTTGTACCTCTTGAATAATTAGCATAGTTGTGGAAGGGTCTTACAATGCAATGTGGACATGTGTGCAATGGTTTCCTATCATACTTATCTATTATATTTTACAATAAACACATGGAAATTGACATATACAGTTGCAAACCAAGGAGTGTTTCAGTGGGGAAGTGCTTGACATTTAGAACTTGAATACTTACCATTTGAATGTGAATAGACTTGTTTGCATCTTAATTTGTCAGCATGATGTGTACAACTATGGCTTAGAAAACAAAGTTTTAAAAGTTGCTTTCTTTTTTAATTTTTGCTTAAAACAGGAATATAGTTGAATTTTCCAACAGCTATTGGCTGCATTGTTCTCTTATTAAGGGTACATCCAAATAAGCAGTATGGAGGAATTAGAAAATACAGGGTGTATCAAAAATATATACACACTTTAAATAATTATTAATTACTACTAGAGGCCCGATGCACAAAATTCGTGCAATGGGCTCGGTCCCTGCCGCCATGGTTTCATCTGGAAGGTCGTCTGATCTAATTAGCATATTATGCTTTTATTATTATAGATGCGTTAATCTAAAAAGAAAGAAACATTGTAATTAATAGTTATTCAAAGCATG
Organism: Myotis lucifugus; assembly: GCF_000147115.1. NCBI lineage: Eukaryota > Metazoa > Chordata > Mammalia > Chiroptera > Vespertilionidae > Myotis > Myotis lucifugus. Next base: position 225,862 of record NW_005871806.1, on the reverse strand, counting down.
TATACATTTTTGGCGGGATACCCTATAGTTCAAACTTCTATTAAGCATTTACTATGACTGAAACTGTTTATCCATTTTTTAAAATATGTGCTTATACTATGTTAATCTTCCTCCTAATATGAACTATATTAGCTTTTTTTTCTTTTTGTGTAATGTATTTGGAAGTTTAATAGTGTTTAATATTCATGCATTTTTATTGTTTTTCTTTGCTAAGGTAAGATAAACAAATACACTACCAAATGTGACTTATTTTAAAATGAGGTTTAATGTCTTAAATATAACAATTAAAATGGTTCTTATCATTGAATATCAGATACAGATAAGTTGGTGTTGAATACAGTGCCAAAAAATAAACTTAGGTGGATCTTTAACATTTTTTTTCTTTCTATTAAGAATATCATAACCTTTTATAATATCAAGAGAATTTTCCTACCAAAATAGAAGCTAGCTATGCTCTAAACCATGTGTTACAAGTACAACTGTAGTTGTATATTATGAGTCTGTTAATGAAAATGAAGAATTAGTTCTCACCTTTTTATATGGTAACAGATTCCTTGACCAAACTGTAGTCTGGCCTCATTCTAGTGAACGCTTTTCTAGGCTAGGCCTTAACCTTGGCTCTCAGTAGAAGAATTGCAAACTCTCAGCACAACAATTTTATTCACCCCTCACACTAGGAAACTTGAACAAACACTATCATATTTTCTGGTAGCTTAAGGTCTGTCCCTAGAATGACAACCTTAGCCCTTTGAAATTGCCTGCCTGAGAAAGCTCAATGTTGCTGAAACAATTTACTCTTTGTTCCAGTCAAACCTGACTGTAAGACCTTGACCTCCATTTTCTAGAAGCATTCTTTTAGAAGTCTTGCTTCTCTGTCCCTTTGGGATGTATCTTCTGAATCTAGGAATATCTTTTGTAAAGACCTGGGAGCCATCCCCTTGAAATATACGTATCAGGAAAGATAGGGCCCCCTTCTTCCAGTCTCTATGCGGGGGGGGGTGGGGGGGTGGGGGGGTGGTGGTGGTGTCGGAGTCTAACTTCACTAAGCACCAGTTAGCAAATATACTAGTAGGTGACGTAATCATATCGAAGAACTAGCACCCTGAAGTTCCTTTAGAACATCCCAGCATTTAAACATATGCCACCTTTTGCTTCAACAGAGTTGAGTTCAGTTCATACTGAAATTTCTCTCTTACTGAACAATTATGAATGAAATCTGTCTTGCCATTTGAAATAAGAATACAGTGAATAATTTCTCTTTGACAATGGCTACCCCATCCTTTTAGTCACCGGGATCAAAACTCCTGGAATTATCCTTGACTCCCCTCTATCTCTGCATTTTGTATCAATCAACCAGCAGATCCTGTTAGCATTACCACTGTGGATCATCCTTTACTATCCTGGGCCAAGCCACATTTATTTACTCTACCTTGAATTGTTGCAATAGCCTCTTTATTGTTCTTGCATAATGACTCCCTTCAGTGAATCTGCAAAGCAACAGCTATGGTGATTCTAATAAGATGTAAGTGTTGCCGAAACCGGTTTGGCTCAGTGGATAGAGCGTCGGCCTGCGGACTGAAGGGTCCCGGGTTCGATTCCAGTCAAGGGCATGTACCTGGGTTGCGGGCACATCTCCAGTGGGAGATGTGCAGGAGGCAGCTGGTCGATGTTTCTGTCTCATCGATGTTTCTAACTCTCTATCCCTCTCCCTTCCTCACTGTAAAAAATCAATAAAACATATTTTAAAAAAAAGATGTGTTATTTTGCTTAAACTCCCTATCTGATAAATAAAATGTTAATTTCTCAGAATAGAATACAAAACCCTACAAGATCTGCCCCCTCCAATTCATAATAATTATCTCTCTGACTTTATCTCTTTACTGCTATTGCCACTGACTTGTTGCACACTATGTTAGTTGTTCTATTTTCTTTCTTTTTTCTTATTAAGACTATGTTCTAATCTAGAGCTCTTTTAGGTTCACAGAAAAATTGAGAAAATGGTACAGAGATTTCCCATATAACCTCTGCCCCCACACATGCAAACCTCCCCCATTATCTACATTCCCCATTAAGAGTGGTGTATTTTTAAAATAATTGATGAACATACATTGACATATTATTATCATCACTCAGAGTCCATAGTTTATTATTAGGGTTCATATTCTGTGGATTTGGATAAAGTATCCTATAGAATATTTTCACTGCCTTAAGATCCTCTGTGCTCTGTCTCTTTTTCCTACATCCACCAGACCCCCCAAATCCCTGGAACTAATGATTTTTTTACTGTCTCCATACTTTTGCTTTTGCCAGAATGTCATATAGTTGGAATCCTACTATATGTAGCCTCTTCAGATTGGCTTCTTTGATTTAATAACATTAAGTTCCCTCTGTAACTTTTGATGATAGCTTTTTTTCTTTTACACTAAATAATATCCAATTGTCTGGATGGATCACATTTTATTTATCTATCAGTCTACTGAAGGATATGGATACCTTGGTTCCTTCCAAGTTTGGACAATTACGAATAAAGCTGTTATAAATTTCCATGTGCAGGTTTTTTGTGTAGATATAAATTTTCAATCCCTTTGGGAAAATACCAAGGAGCATAATTGCTGGATCACATGGTAAGAGTAAATTTAGTTTTGTGAGGAACTGCCAAACTATCTTCCAGTGGCTATCCTATTTTGCATTCTCACCAGCAATAAATGAGGATTCCCTTTGCTGCTTATCCTTGAAAGCATTTGGTGTTATCTTTGTTCAGGATTTTGGCCATTCTCATAGGTGTGTAGTTGGTATCTCATTATTGTTTTAATTTGCATTTTTCTGATGACCTATGACATGGAGCATCTTTACATATGCTTATTTGCCACATGTATATCTTCTTTGGTGAGATGTCAGTTAAGGTTTGTGGCTTATTTTTAAATCAGGTTTTTTTTTATTGTTGAGTGTAATTTGTGTATTTTGGATGTTCTTTATCAGATTTGTTTACTGAAAATGTTTTCTCTCATTCTGTGGATTTTCTTCTCATTCTCTTGACGTTGTCATTCACAGAGTAGAAAAAGGTTTTAATGAAGTCCAGCTTATCATTTATTTCTTTTAGGATTTCTCCTATTATATCCTCTAGGAGTTTTATAGTTTTGTGTTTTACATATAGATCTGTGGTGCATTTTGAGTTAATGTTTGTGAAGGTTGTAAAGTCTGTCTAGGTGCACATTTTTTCCAGTACCACTTCTTTAGAAAAAAATCTATTTTTCTCCATTATATTGCTTTCATCTTTGTCAAAGATCAGTTGTCTATATTTATTTGGGTTAATTTCTGGACTCTCTTTTTTGTTCCATTAATCTGTCTTTTTTCATCAAATCCACGTTGCTTTGATTACATAGTTTTATAGTATGTTTTGGAGTCAGCTTGTATCAGTCCTCCAACATTGTTCTTCTCTTTCAATAATATGTTGGCTATTCTGGGTCTTTTGCTGCTACATATAATTTTTCAAATCCATTTATTGATATCCAGAAAGTAAATTTCTGGGATTTCGACTAGGATTGCATTGGATTTATAGATTAGGTTGGGAAGAATTTACATTCTGACAACATTGTCTTTCTGTCCATTAACATGCAAAATCTCTTTATTTAGTTATTTTTTTCATTTCTTTTATTAGAATTTCGTAGGGTTTTTTGTAGATATTGTACATATTTTATTAGATTTATACCTAATTATTTCATTTTTGAGTGCCAATGTATATGGTATTGTATTTTTAGTTTTATATTTCATTTGATCATTGCTGGTATAGGAAAATGATTGATTTTTGTATATTAAAATTTTATCTTGGGATCTTGCTACAATCACTCATTAGATCCAGATGTGCTTTTGTTGAGTCTTTGGATTTTCTGTACATTATGTCATCTATGTAAAAACAGTTTTATTTCTTTGTTTTCAATCTGTATACCAATTATTTGCTTGTCTTACCACATTTGTTAGAACTTTCAGTATGAAGTTGAAAATGAGTGGTAAAAAGCAGTATCCTTGCCTTATACCTTATTTTAAAGAAAAAGCTTCATATTTAACAGTACCCTGTATTATGTTAGCTGTGGTTATTTGTAGATAGTTATTCTTTATCAAGATACAAGATTGTGTTTTTCAAGGAATCAGTCTGTTTCATCTAACAACAAATTTGTGGGCAAAGAGTTGTTCATGTTATTCCTTTATTATCATTTAAGTGTCAGTAGATCTGCAGTGATGTCCCTTCTTTCATTTTTGATATAGTAATTTGTGTCATTTCTCTTTTTTCTTGGTCTGACTGGCTAGAGAGGCTCATCAATTCTAAGATTTTTTTTCCCCAATAGCTCTGTTTAGGATTTTTTTAAAATTTAAAATGATATGCCTAGGTGTTTGTTTGTTTGGTGGGGACATTAATCCTGCTTGGTATTCTCTGAGCTCTCAGTATTTGGTGTCTGACATTAATTTGCAAAAATTCTCAGTCATTATTGTGTCTAGTATTTCTTCTGTTTCTTGCTCTCTCTCTTCTCCTTCAGGTATTCCCCTTATATTTATGTTACACCTTTTGTAGTTGTACCACATTCCTTGGATATTCTGTTCCATTTTTATCGGTCTTTGTTCCCTTTGCTTTTTTGTATTTTAGGACTCTATTAATATATCTTTTTACTCAGAGGTTCTTTCCTCAGCCTTTTGTAGTATATTAATAATCCCATGAAAAGCATTCTGTTACAATTTTTATATCTAGCATTTCTTTTTGATTCTTTATTAGAATTTTTATCTCTCTGCTTACAGTGCCCATCTGTTCTTGCATGCTGTCTACTTTATCCATTAGAGTCCTTAGCATATTAATCATGGTTATTTTAAATTCCATGATAATTCCAATATCCTTGTTTCATCTGTTTCTGGTGCTTTCTCTGTCTCGTCAAGTTGAGTTTTTCCCCCTTGGTATGCCTTGTAAGTTTTACTTGGTAACTGGATATCATGTACCAGGTAAAAGGAACTCTTGCAAATAGGCCTCTAATAATGTGGTGCTGTGGTGTGGGGAGAGGAGGATGTAGTGTTCCATAGTCCTGTGAGTAGATCCAGTCTTTTAGTGATCCTGTGCCTTTGGGCTGTGAATTTCATATTTTTTGCTGTTTTGTTTTCTTTCTCTCCCTGCTTTGGTGAGACAGTATGGCTATAGTTGTCTGGAGTTGGGTATTCTCTTACTCCTAGGTCAGTTAAATTGATATACTTCAGTATTTTAGGCTCTGATTAACCAGTTCTCTCTAATGAAAGTTCTTGTTAGGCAGAACAGAGTCATCTGGCATATCACAAAATGGTTCTTTCTTCCCTCCCCCTATCAGAAGCATGAAGTGATTTTTCTCTGATGTTTACTTTAAGAACTTGGTCTTACTTCTGGGAATAAAGGTTACTTTGTAGTTTTTAACTCTCAGACTTGTCCACACAGGATCTCTAGTAATTCCTCAATTACAGTTCCCGTTTTGCTACCCTGGCACTAGTTCCCAGCGTGGTTTCTGCTCTCTAGTGAGCCTTTGCTCTAGGAAGCCATGATTTCCTATATTTGCCTGACTTTCCAGTCTCAGGGGCAGTGGTTTGCTCTGTGTCCTCTTGTTTTTGGACCCAAGCAGCGTTGTTGATTCTTCTCTCTTTTCAGCTATTTACTGGTTGGTAGGATAGGGTTTCTTTTTCCATATCATGTGCAGCATCAGAAGCCGGATGTTGCCATGCTGTCTATACATGAAGCGTACAAAGCATCATTCTACTTGAAGGACTTATGCTTCTTCTTTCTTTTTCTGGAATGTGCTTCTTCCAAAAATTTAAATAACTTGCTATAATTTGTTTTCCAGATCTTTGTACAACTATCTCCAAGGTTAGGTCTTCCTTGACCATCCATATTTAAAATCAATTCCCTCTTACTTACACTGTTAAAGCAAGAATCCTTTCTTGCTTTATTTTTCTCCAGATCACATGTGCCACCTAACCTGTTTTTTAGTTACTGAAACACTCACTTATTTCTAATTAGGTCAGTGTATCTGACTTTGTATTGATAAGCAAATTCACAATGCAGCAGGCTTCACCAGCACCAGGATTATTTAGCTTTAAGAAAGGATAAAAAAATAAAAATAAAAGGATCAAAGGTAGAGAACAATATGGTATGTACAAAAAGAACCTAGCAAATATTTCATTCTTAGGCACAGCTTCCTATTCAGAACATGTTTAGTCATAGGAGAAGGGGTTGAGAAGGGATGGGTCAGGGAAGCCATAAGCTTCTGAATCCTTTTAAATCTAGCTGGTGGCACATGCCCTCAGGGGTAGGTGACTAGTTCCCATTCTCCATTGATGCTGTACCTCAGTACTGGCTACTCATCCTATCTAATAATAGACAAGGATGGTAATTGACCATACCTTCACTATACCTCCCATTCACTAATCAGCTAGATATGCGAATTAGCCACCAACAAAGATGGTGGCTAATTTGCATACTGCAGGCAGGGCGGGACAGCACAAGCCGCCATCCGGGACCTGTGTGCAGCCCTGGGCGGCGGGGCTTAGGCGGCAAAATCGCGCTGCCTAAGCCCCTCCCCCAGCCAGGACCCCCGTGTGCCACCTAAGCCCCGCCCCCATCTGGGACCCCAGTGTGCTGCCTTAGCCCTGTGCCACCTAATTCCCGCCCCAGCCAGGACCCCATGGCGATCCCAGAGCAGGAAAGGGCGGCCTGCAGGAAGCCCCTGTGTGCGCCTGCTCCTGGGTCGCCGCAGCGATCAAGAAAGCGCGGTCTGCAGGTAGCACCCCACCCTGGCCACAGCTCAAGGGAGAGTACAACACACAGTGGAGACCAGGAGCCTGAGAGATCAACAGAGAGGTGCGCCTGCTCCAAGCCTCCATTGTGTGGCTGGGGGCAGGCCCCCAGCAGGCAGACACACACACACACACACACACACACACACACACACACGGGATACCTGCTCCGAGCCTCTGCTGCCAGACTGTGGCCGTCAGTAAGACATCCACTGAGGGCTCCCGGACTGAGGGGCAGGCTAGGCTGAGGGTACCCCACCCCCCAGTGCACGAATTTCGTGCACCGGGCCTCTAGTTTCTCAATAAGCATTCTCAACAATAAAGCACAGGTGATTCTTATATATAGTCTTTGGATTAATTTTCAGTTATCTTGGATTTGATACTGTTCTTACCTCTGCATTGTTTAAATTAATATTGCAAAGAAACTTCATTAAATGTCAAATCCTCAAGCATTCCTGAGGCCATAGATATATAGAAAGATCATAGAAACATTAGTTAAACCCTTCCTTCCACTTTATATAGGTATATTGTTTTTTGGTTTATATTTTGTCTCCTCTGACATTTCTAAAGTAGTAGTATATGACAGTACATGGCATTAGCAGTATGTGACATTCATACAAGCTTTGCTAACAGAGAACTTTGAAGTTAATACATGTTGTATTCAAATCTTAAGCTGAATCTTGTGTTTAATGTTATAGTGGATAGAAGGTGAATATAGAGTCTAATTTCTGTTTTCTTTTTCATTTAGTTTTTCCAGTATCCTATCTAATAAAAGAGAAACATGGTAATTAGCCATATGGCCGCTACCCTTCCCATTGGCTAATCAGGGAGATATGCAAATTAACTGCCAGCCAAGATGGTGGCCGGCAGCCAGGCAGCTTAAAGCTAACAGGAGGCTTGCTTGCTTCAGTGACGGAGGACTCCAACGTTCCCCGCCTGCTG
>NW_005871806.1:207819-218022 GCF_000147115.1 Myotis lucifugus | reverse complement strand
CTGTGTATGTGTTTTAATAACACATGTAGGTATAAATATTTAAAACAATACTGAATAATATCTGAATATCTGAAAAGAATCAGTCCATTTGACAAAATATTAATAGTTAAGATGTTCTTAGATGTTATTGGCAAGTATTAAGGGAAAGCCATTGTAGATTATTTTTAAATAAAAGGTGAAATATTTGATATTATATTTTTTCAAAATTAAATTCTGTCTTATAGTTTTGGAAAAGTAAATATTTTATTTGCAATTATCATTGCCATACTGATAATAATATTAATATATATTTTCATTCAAAAGACAATTGTAATGATAGCTGGATAGGTTGAGATACGAAATATAATAAATACTAAATTGCTTAAAAATAACAAGAGGTAGTTGTGCCAACTCTAAAACTCAAGACTATTGTAAAGTCAGTTTCTATTTATTTCAAAAGATTTGGATGATTTACTTTGAGGTGATTTTGGTTTCTTTGAGCATGTTTTTCGTGGGTAATGGGAGATCACAGAGTAAACTCAAAGAAACAGTGTAGAATAAACTTACTGTAGGTTCACAAGGCTAATCTAGTTATGTCTGCAATTGGAAGTCTTTATTATCAAAGTCATTATATACTGGAAATATAAAGCTGAAACAATATTGTTTGGCACTTTTCTGAGAAACCTTAGAGGAATGAGGTTATTTCAAGTAAATATGATTAAGAAAATTCTAATGCAGATGACACCAGGCAAGCTGTCTTGCCATTTATGATGTTGAGACTTTATTTTCAATCCGCTACTGTGCACTAAATAAACTAAAAAATTACAATTCTGTAGAAAATGTCCTCAATTATTTCTTTATATTACCTAGGTAAATTTTTAAAGATTGCAGGACATTAGCTAAAATCCAAAGTTATCATGTTTATACTGCAGGCCCCAGGAAAAAAGTAAAAGTCTAATAGATGAGAGATGTTTTTATCATAATAATTAAATATAAAAGCAAAGGGTTAGTTGTAGAGCTTGATCAGAGTCAATAAAAAAAGTCAGAATCTCTAATTTCACATAATTAACATTTGTCAAACATCAAAAAGGATTGGAAGAAAAAAGCTCAGATTTAAGTTAAACAATTTGGTCTAAACATCATTAAAATAAGCTCCCACCTGCTTCTCATTTTCTTGTTGATTACAAAGGTCATTGGCTATTTGAACAGAGAGGAAAAAAGGAGCTTTTAGAAGAGCATGCAAATGAAATCTCAAGCAAGGAGTCCTGTATGTTAATGAGTGAGAGGCGTTGATCAGTATGCAGTTGCAGACTCTGACTATGATAAACACGCTTGAATATCTTTCAATTCACAAGGGCACTCATTTATGTGTGCAAGTCAGCAGCCTAAATCCATTATTTGAAATTGTACTAAGACCTTCAATTACCTTTGTAAAAATAGGTGGTATTTTTGTATTTTATAGGATTTGGTCTAATGGTCTTAAAGTAGAGTTTAAAATTCTACAAAATTACAGATCTCATTAAATATGATACTAAATTACATTATCTATGATCTCTTATAAATATGCCATTTTTCTTTTTATGTATTTTTTCAGCCTCCTTCAAGAACAGAAAATGATAATAGGCATCATTCATTGAGGGCTAACAATGAACTAGGTATTCTCTGTATTATCTTTATTAATCATCACAGAACTGCTTATTATTCTAATTTCATAGAAGAAAAACTGAGGCTCAATTCTCTGTCTGAGGTGATAGACTTAGAATTATTTCCTTTCAGGTATAGTACTCTCTCAATATTTCTATTACAGGGATTCTTAACAAGGGGTGATTATCAATATTACCCAAGACATTTTTGAACTTAGACTTGGGCCTGATGTCTAAAACTTCTATTCAATAGGTTTTTGGTGATGTCCAGTCTCTTTGTTTTATTTATTTAAAAATTTGAAGAGATCAACAGTGATGCTGAGGCACACCCCAAATTGAGAATCACTTATATTTGTGATTATAGAATATAGTTATTAAAATATTGCTTTTAGCCATCACAAATGATTAGATAGAAACTGATGGTCCTAGAGTCTGTATCCTAAAGAAATGGCTTCTATTCTATTATTACTGTCTAATATCTATTGATCTATTATGATGTGCTTGCTACTATTCTAAGCAGTTTATGTGCAATAATTATTTAATCCTCACAGTGGCAATACTGAATAGATACTTTTATAAATGCATTTTATAGATAAGAAACGGAAGCATAGTGTTGAGGAATTTGCTTAAGATAAAATTTGAATGAATGCTATGTGATAACAGAGCCTATATTCGTAAAATCTTCCCTGAATACTCAGTAGCATCTCTATGCCACTTGAAGACTCTCTTTTATAGATTTTGCAACATTTCACATATCCAAATTAATATGAATATCACCAATGATAGACATATAGAATAATGATGATAATAACATACATATTTTACTGTTAAGGTATAGAACATAATTATAATTATACGCTTTCTATGTGGCTTCGTAAAGTATTTGAAAGAAATTTAAATTTACTTGTGTATATTTGTATTACATTTTAGGTTTTCTTCCAGTTTTGCATTTTTTTACTTTAATTTATTTTATGATAAATATGTGTGGATATAGATATATAATTTCCCTTACTTTCCTTACACAAAAGTTGTGTGTGTGTTTTTTAATTTAGCTTTTCTTTGACTAATGTGTTCTAGAATTCACTTTATATCTGTTCAAAATACCTTTCTCGGTGTTTTTACAGTTTTATAGTACTCCATTTCATTATTCAACCAATCTCCTATGAATGTATATTCAGATTATTTCTAATATTGTAGTTACAACTAATGCCAAAATTAAACTCTTGCATATGTACTTTTAATTATTTGAGGTGTATTTTAAGAGTAAGTTCATAAAAGTGGGGTTGCTGGTTCAAGTGGTAAATGAATATACAATTTTATAATATATTGCCAATTTCTCTATAAGTGTACACCATTTTATATTTCCATCTGCATTATAGAAGCATTCCTATATTTTTTACAATTTCATCAACTGAAGTGTTAACAACTTTTGAAATTTGCCAATCCTGGTATATGCTATACAATATTTCAGTATTTCAGTGTAATTTTAATGTCCACTTATTTTATTTTTCAAGAGATGTAACATATTTTCATATGTTTAAGACCATTTTAATATAATAATTTTGAGCATTATCTAGTCATATTTTTGTCCATTTTTACTTTAAATTTTATTCTTCCTTTTTTAAACAACCATTCGTATTGAATATTTGCTCTGCATCTGTAATATCTACCACTTTTTCTTGCAACAACCTGGGGGAAATGAACTGCCCAAATTAATCTTGACAGGCCGTGTTGCATCTTAAAAAATGCTTTTTTTTTTTTTTTACGTAGATGTTCAGATGACTCACTATGAATCTGCAAGAGCAGCCTCTGCTCTGGGATAAGCAAGGCCCCTTGGGAGGAAATTTAAGCTAAAAGCCTCTCTAAAGGCAAGGATTACATCGAAACCTCCGTCAGGCTTTCCCCGTCCCCAAGCAGGAGGCTGACATTCTAAGACACTGGCTAAAGGAAGCCACTTTGGCTGCACAGGCTGGGAGGGTGGACACTGCCTGTGACAAGGCCATCAGGGAGGCGGAAACACAGGCCATCCGCTGAGGACACACAGCCCTCCTCACAGTGCCTGCCATGTTGTGGGTGTTAATTGGTGCTACAGGGCAGAAAGAGGTGTCAGAAGTGGACAGTGCTGAATTTCACCTGCTTGAAAGTCTAATTTGATAAGATTACATTTTATTCAAGATAAACATAGCTAAATAGAGATGCTTTTGGATTGCCTTAGAAGCCAAATTCATAACTGTGTGTTTATTTTTAGAGGCAGCTATTGAACAGAAATGTGCGTGTATAATTTTTTATATTTGGCTACATAAAGGCTAAGCTTAAGCTTCTTGTGGTAAAAAGATCCAAAAGCATATATTTTAAAAATTAACAGCTTATATATTTATTTTCCTCTTATGCAAAATAAACCTTAAATCTGTAGCCCACTGTATATTTTAAAAGAAAGTGTTAGCAGCTGCTACTTATCCATTATAGACTTACAAAATGTTAATATGTAAAGCTTCACCAAATTCTATTGGCAAGTCACTTCCACATGATTGCAATTATTAGCCAATTTTCAAAGTGGCAGAATACCTATCTATGCTGTCTATTATTTGGTTATTATATAGCTCTTCTAAAAGCATGATGATACATAGACTACATTTTGAAGTAGATTTTTTGAAACAAGTGTGACATTTTATAAACCATTGAAATATCTTAAGGAAAGAGTTAATTTGCCAACTGATTACTCGGAACACAGAGCACAGCTAGTTAAGTTTATTCTAAGCATATTTAGCTTATCTAATAATAACACTTGGGAAACTTGTTCCATAATATTTTCTAAAGACTTAAAAATATCATGACCCAGAGATTCGTGTTAAATCATTTTGTTCTAATGAATGAGAGAACATTTTCAGAAATTTCAGGCTTGTCAAAAACTTTAGTCAGTAAGTTATAAATCTATTACTATGAAATCTAAGTTTAAGGAAGAATACATTTGTCAGAATCACTTGTACACATTAAATACTCATCTAAAAAAAAGCTGTTGTCTTGTTCCAAGAGCACAAATAAAAAATATAATTACTGCCCTGACCAGTTTGGCTCAGTGGATAGAGCATCGGCCTGCAGACTGAAGGGTCCCAGGTTCGATTCCGGTCAAGGGCATGTACCTTGGTTGCGGGCACATCCCCGGTAGGGGGTGTGCAGGAGGCAGCGGATCGATGTTTCTCTCTCATCGATGTTTCTGGCTCTCTATCCCTCTCCCTTCCTCTCTGTAAAAAATCAATAAAATATATTTTTTTAAAAAAAGAAATATAATTACTGTTTTATTTTTAATGTTTTGAATTTATTATGATAAATTTAATCAAATTTATTCTAAAAGTTTCTTTTTAAGAAGAGAAATATTTGCATTTTGAGCCACAACTTAAATTGTGAAATAAAAGGCTTTGTCTTTAATTTTTTTTCTGACATTAAAAGCAAGTATGGCAGTACTGAGGGATCTAAGGGGTGACTTATTTGGCTCCGACTCTGATGGGACCTAGTTGTCTTTCCTGAAAGTAAGGGGGTTGGTTTTAAGGAGTGAACCTGATCTGACTGGTAACTTGTTTACTAAACAATCATATCAATAAAGGAGGCATGATTATCATCTCTATCCTCATTGGTAATCATTTGTCTTTACTGTGAGTTCTCATGAGTAATTCTGTACTATAACATAAATATGAGTTCTACAATGTGCTGTCTCATGGATTTATGCTGGTATATGCTATGTGCTTAAAGAATCTTTTATATGCCTCCAACATTATCAAGTTTCAATTAACATAGTAAATAGCATAATGAAAAGGTGTAATGAAATAGGTTGTAATAACTTTTCACAGACATGCCAAATAGATGGATAATGATTTTATTTTTCTATTCTCATCTTAGTTTTAAATCACATGTCTATCTCAATAAATATTGAGGAATAGGTTTCTCAGACCTGCAATCCAAACCTAATTTCTGTGTGAGATTTGAAAGGCTGTGTATTTTTATGTGTGTAATTTTTAAAAAGTTCTGCACTGGTCTGATTTTAGGTTGTATAAGCTCATAGGCTGCTGACTTTATTTAAAAGGGGGTGGGGTAAAATACTAGTACAATGGAAAAAGTATTGAGAATTCACTTGCAGGATGATATGTGCTAGTATGGATCATATTAACACATTACCAGGAGGTGGCAATTCACTATTTTATCCTACACTGTGAGTGGTTTTTAGATTTTTAATTTTGTTGACACCTTATTCACAAATTATTTCCCATAAATATTATTCCATGTGATTCTCACAACAATCCCTGAAAAAGATGGATCCATGTCTTTATTCATCAGTTTCCAGAAGAGGAAATTAAAGCAGAGTGAAGAAGCCAAGAGACATTGCTAACCTAGGTCAGAGTTGAATAGTCTCCCACCCCTGGTTCAAGGCTCTCTGCATTACATTACTGCTTTCTTGATTCTCAGGGCAAAAGTGTTTTCTGATACAATATTTTGAATACATCCTGTGATGATGTTTGAGCTAGCAAAAGAATACATAAGGGAAATATGCTAGATGTAAATTTCTAAAAATAAAAATGTGCATTATTTACTCTCCATCATGTAAGGCTATTTGATGGTTCTCACTTCTAAAATAATTCAAACCAGGAAGATGAGATACTGGAAACTCTTCAAATTCCTTTGAAGTATTTAGTAGGCACTAAAGAAAATGTTTCTTATTGTTTGTTTGTTTTTTATGAAAAATTTGTTTGGTCTTAGAATCTACACAGTCCTGAAAACTTGTGAATACCTGTATTCTATCGAGGTCACTGGAGAGTTAGAGGCATCTCATTCTAGTAAATGTGTATGCTCTAACAGTAGTTATTCCACGAAATGTTATGTAAAACACTGGCCAGGAAGAAATTAAATAATAAATAGAACCAAGTGTTATTTTAATTTATTCAACTTCTTTAAATTAAATTTCACTTTGAAAAACTACTTGTCCCTTTACATTTTCACCCAGCCCCTAACCCTGCTCTTCTCTGGCAGCTATCAGTCTATTCAGAGTTATGGGATATAGTCAATAATCTACACTAATAAAAGAGAAACATGCAAATTGGTGTCACTCCCCTATGCCCACCAGCCAATCAGATGAGTATGCAAATTAACCCAACAAAGATGGCGGTTAATTTGCATACGCAGGCACGGAGCAAAGACTGAAGACAATGTAGAAGGAAGCCAAGTGCTGTAGAAGGGAGAGAAGCTGTGGAGAAGCAAGTGGGGCGGCGGAGACGGGAGGGAAGGAAGCGGGGCGGTAGAGGTGGGAGGGAAGCTGCCTCGGTGGGTTTTGCTCCCTTCTCTGATTCGCTCCGGCAGCAGGAAGCCCTATTCTTGCAGGAATCTTCCTGCAACAGGCCTCTAGTATTGTAATAACTATGTATGGTGTCATCTGGGCATTTGAAATATCCAGGAGATAACATTAGAAAGCATATGATTGTCTAGCTACTGTGCTGTACACCTGAAACTAATATAAAAAAATATTCATGTTAACTGTAATTGGAAAATAAAATTAAAAAAGAAAAGCTGTATCTTAAAAAGAAAAGTAAGATATTTTGTGCTTTAATCATTTTTTTATTCAAACAAATTAAGAAAAAAGTATTCTAGAAATCCATTGTATTTCCACCAATGATAGAACTAACATTAACATTTGGATGCTTGAATATTTGCCCTTTTTTAAAAATATATTTTTCATTTATTTCAAAAAGGAGAGGAGAGGGAGAGAGAGACAGAAACATCAGTGATGAGTTAGAATCACTGATCGGCTGCCTTCTGCACGCCCCACACTGGGTATCAAGTCCGCAACCTGGGCATATGCCCTGACCAGGAATCAAACCTGATTCATAGGTCTATGCTCATCCACTGAGCCACTTACTTACCAAACAGTGAGGATAGGGGGTAAAGACCCATTCACTAATTTTTATAACTGTTCCTATTAAAGAACACTGCAATACTGAGGAGAGTTTTCATTCCACATCTAGAAAATTCACTTGTTCTTTTTTTCCTTTTTAATTTTTTTATTGATTAAGTTATTACATATGTGTCCTTATCCCCACATTACCCTCCATCCCCCTCACTCATGCTCTCACCCCCCTGTTGTCTGTGTCCATTGGTTAGGCCTATATGCTTGCATATAAGTCCTTTGGTTGATCTCTCCCCTTACCCCCACCCTCCTCTACCTTCCCTCTGAGGTTTGATGGTCTGATCGATGCTTCTCTGTCTCGGGTTTTTGTTCATCAGTTTATGTTGTTCATTATATTCCACAAATTAGTGAGATCATGTGATATTTATCTTTCTCTGACTGGCTTATTTCACTTAGCATAATGCTCTCCAGTTCCATCCATGCTGTGGTGAATGGTAAGAGTTCCTTCTTTTTTACTGCAGCATAGTATTCCATTGTGTAGATGTACCACAGTTTTTTAATCCACTCATCTGCTGATGGGCACTTAGGCTGTTTCCAAATCTTAGCTATGGTGAATTGTGCTGCTATGAACATAGGGGCATGTATTTCCTTTCTTATTGGTGTTTCTAGTTTCTTGGGATATATTCCTAGAAGTGGGATCACTGGGTCAAATGGGAGTTCCATATTGCTGGAATTCTAAATAAAATGTTGAAGAAAATAGTGGATCATGTAATTTGCTATGTAATAAAATTTCATAGCAATTGAAGTTCAAAGTTTTATACTGGATTATCATCCTTAAAAAAGACATTTCTATATGAGTAACTTTGCTGTCTGTATATTCATGGAGAGACTGAATGTAGGAAAAATGTGTATGACTTTAAAATAAACAATGAAGGCAATACTCAGCAAGACATCTAAAATTGTTTGGATGGGTGAGGAGTTAGAATAATTTTTCTTCTTTCATCTTAAAAAAATAAACAAATTAAAATTCATAGTTTGTATTTTGGTAAAAAAGAAAATATGGGAGCTTTGGGTTTACATGGCTTTATGAGGCATCTTGAAGCAGTGACTATATTTCACTTGTTAAATTCTCTATAGTGGTTAACATCTGGATTCTGTCAACATGATGATGCTAACCTAGTCTGAGGTCCCATCTTCTCTTACCTGGATTACTGAAGTGGCTTCTGAAATGGTCTCCCTGATGCCTGTCCGTTTACTGTCTGTTCTTATCAAAGTGGCCCAAGTGATTGATTTAAAATATCTACCAACCGGATCACGCCAGACCTCTGCACAAAACCCTGCACTGGCTCCCATTTCACAATGACCTACAAAGACCTTATATTTTCTAGTATCCCACTTTTCTCTCCCTTTGGCTCACTCGTGTCATATCACATATACACTTGCTCAAGCTGTTTCACACACACTGGAATATTCCATTTATGCTTTTGCTTTAAGACCTTGGCACTAACTGCCTTTTGTATCTGAAGATCTTCCCTCAAATACCTACAGGGCAAATTCCTCACTTCCTGCAAATTCTAGCTCTGTCATTTTTCTCAATGGACCTATCCTAATTACACTTTCAAATAGTTACCTGTCATTCTGAATCACCATTATCATTTCATATTTTTCTATTTATTATATCCCAGGGGATGTTCTATCATATCATAAATTAACTTTACACACATACACACACACACACACACACACACACACACACACACACACACATATAGTTGATTGTCTCTTTGCCCTACTAGGCAGTAAGTTCCATGAAAGCAATGACTTATACACTTACATGTATGTGTTTTTAATGAATGGAAAATTGTTTGAAAAATAGCATAGAATAATACTCCTCCTACCTTAATAGTATGTATTTTAACAGTGAGTAAACAAATGTTTATTTATTACCTAAAGTTTAGCAGCGATGTGCTAGACATACTTATTAGACTTCATTTGACTCTAATAACTATTAATAATAACAATTTACTGAATAGTATGAAAAGAGTAAGTTTTAATATTACTTATAGTCCTACTCTTAAAGTTAGAATGTCTTAGCCCTTGTTTTTTTCCATTAGATTTCATAGCCTAAATAATGTTTAAAAATAATTGGTATATTTTCCAAAATGGGTATCAATACATAGTGTAAATCCTCTGAAAATCAGAAAGCAATATTGGCTTTAAAGGTGGGGTCAGAAAAGGGGGAGAGAATCTATTCACCTGCTGCTGTTTCTGACTTTTACATTACTGTTAATATATTCTTCATGAGAAAAAAATATTCTAAAATTTCTTGTAAAAAAAATTCTATTGTGACAGATAGTTCAGTCAAACAAGCATTAAAATTAATACTGCAGTTTTTTATAGGTTGTTTTGATTTCTGACTTATAAGAATGTTATATAAGTTTAGATGTTACATTTTCAAATAAGTGACGGTTTTTATTTACAAGTACATCTTTGGCAATTTTTGCCAAATGTTAAGATCTTGCAAGTGCAGTTATAGCTATCAGAATGTATTGGTATTGCCCAGCTGGTGTGGCTCCGTGGTTGAGTGTTGACCTATGAACCAGGTGGTCAAAGTTCAATTCCTGGTCAGGGGGACATGTCCGGGTTGTGGGCTCGATCCCCAGTATGGGGTGTGCAGGAGGCAGCCAATCA
>NW_005871806.1:186476-200478 GCF_000147115.1 Myotis lucifugus | reverse complement strand
TATCGTTTAAATGTATATTTACATTTTTCCCACTGGCCAAAAATGTATGTATTGCATGGATAAGCTATTGCTTCAGAAAATCCAGTGGCTTAATACTGAATTACTTATTATTATGGCTTATATGACTCTGAATCTGTTGCTGATAGACTAAGTTATTCTATCCTGGTCTGGGCAGCTCTGCTGATTTTAACCAGGATTTTTTTAAACCAACATAGGTAGGTTAGTTGGAGGTCAGCATTCTAGGCTGGGCTGGGTTCTGTGTGTCTCTCATTGATGGGGAAAATAAGACATTAGTGGGAGCTAGAAATCTGACTTTGTGTTAGCAGCCTGAATGCACATTCCTGTTAGCCTATAGCAGTGATGGGGAACCTATGATACGCGTGTCAGAGGTGACACGCGAACTCATTTTTTTGGTTGATTTTTCTTTGTTAAATGGCATTTAAATATATAAAATAAATATCAAAAATATAAGTCTTTGTTTTACTATGGTTGCAAAGATCAAAAAATTTCTATATGTGACACGGCACCAGAGTTAAGTTAGGTTTTTTCAAAATGCTGACACTCCGAGCTCAAAATGTTAGCCATCACTGGCCTATAGTCTAGTCACTGCCCCTTCCTTAATTATCTAGTCTTGCAAGACTTGTTTACCCTAAATACTCCCATTTTACAGAGGCCATAAACCATGAACAATACACAACCCCCAGAGGGGGTTATCAGTGCTGGTGCCAGGCCAGGCCTTTAGGTGTAGTCTCACGGCCCCCATCCCAGCAAAGCCCACGAAAGGTCTGGAAGTTCCATCCATATTTGGGGGACAAAGAAACCAAAAGTGTATAAAGGGAGAGCTTCCTCCATATTGGTTTGCTCAGGATTTGGAGAGAAACAGTCTCCCCTGAGTCATTATACTAGCACATTCGAAACATATGAAAATAAATGGGTTTTTCCTGTGTCTCCAAGTACTCCCATATATTTTTCAGTCGCCTGGTAAATTCTGTAACATCATCAAATAGCAATAGCATAATTAATGGGAAGCAAAAACATTTCAAAACTCTTAAGGCCTAGGCTCAGAGTGAACACACCGTTATTTCTGCATCATTTTATTAGCCAAATTAAATTCATACGGCCATATCTAAAATGAAGTAGCAGATATACAGACTCCATTCTATTAGCAAAACGAACTGCAAAGTTACATTGCAAAGACTGAATAGAGGAAGGGAAGAGTGGAGCCAGTAATTACACCTGAGACCTGGCTGGTCTGGTCAGTCATTATCAGTGTCATCTCAGAGGGGCTGGTTTAAAATACAGAATTCCAGGTGGTTCATATGTGTATTTAAGGTGGAGAGGAGCTCATCTAAGAATATAACTATAATACTACTCAACTATCTCTCTTGCCTAGACTTCTTGTTGTTCCTTGAGTTCTGAAGTGTGCTGTGGGCCCAGGGATTTGCTCTCACTGTTCTCATTATCTAGATCATTTTCACCATGTATATCGATGTAGTCTCCTAGCTTAAGTCTCTGCTCAATTGTCACTTTGTTAAGAAACCTGACCTAAAATAGCAGTATGTCTCCAATCTATCAGTCACTTTCCTTCCATCATCTTTTTTTATTACCATAACACTTATTGCCACATCACCTAGTATGCATTTTTGCCTAATTTTAGTTTATAGTCATTAGGTTGAAGGTTCTAAGGGAGCAGGGACTTTCTGTTTTATGCACTGTTGAATCCCTGTTATCTAAAATAATTCTGGTATTTAATATGTGCTCAATAAATATAAGTTAATAAAAATGAAAGAAATATTTATGTAGAGTGAATTTTTTAATTCAAAAATATTTATTCTATAGTTGTAACTAATTATCAAACTTAACTATATCAGGATTATTTTTGGCTATAAATTATAGAAACATGCTCTGTTACTCAAAAGTAGCTTAAATAACATATAGGTTTCTTTTCTTATAAAAAAATTCCATATTTTATCAGATCAAGGCTACTCTGATGGTTCCATAATATCACCATTGCCCCAGGGTCTTATTTTTCTTCTTTTACCAACTCTTTATCCAGATTTATAGCTTCAAGTTTGTATCCTGTTTGGAAATGGCCTCCTGCACACCTCCCACTGAGGATGTGCCTGCAACCAAGGTACATGCCCTTGACCGGAATCGAACCTGGGACCTTCAAGTCAATTTTTTTGTTACTTGCCTAAAAATTTCTTCCTATAATTGCTATTAATATTAATAACCAGGACTTATCAATGGCCATTCCTTACTTCTCTGGAAATGCAGTGTTTTCTTTGGACATTTTGCCACCTCCAATATGTTATGATTTATTAATGTAGAAGAAGCTCTGCTATGGTGTTCTTGTTTTTACTGGTTATTGTTGTCTTTGTGGTAATTTGCAATTTTGCTCAAATTTTATATAAAACTGAATACATTTACTTTTTGGGTTCTTGAAAAATGTAAATTTGTTTTCTGGTGGACAATGAAACACTAGAATTAAAACTTGACTCATAGTAATCATTGTAGTCTGAAGAAATTGATAAATAGCAATACACATTATATTCATATTGCTCAAAATTTTATGCAGTTATTAGTTTTATAGTATGATTTTTCATTTCTTTCAATTGAGTAAGTTTTGTTAAGACTAGAAAAATTTTTAAAAATGTGCAAGTTTTGTAAACAGTGATGTTAGATAATGTAATTACTAGTAGATCATAGCTGCTCATTTTAAATGCTTGTTTTATGAAATCTTTATTCAGGTGAAATTATATGTGACTTTCACACTCTCTACTTAAAAACTGGCTTTCTCAGCTGTACAGGGTCCTACATCAAGATACAGCTTTAACATTGGGATTATGTAACAGCACAGTCTTACCTGTGTTGTTACTACATATTCACTTTGATTCCCTCATTCTTCCCAAATTCCTCATGGTGCTCATTTAGAACTAGGAAGATAAGGAAACTGGCTCTCTGAAGGTTTTCCAAATTTTGATCTAGAGAACCTCATCTATCTGGAAACAAAAGGCTTTAAATGGTTTAACTAATGAAGTGGCAAAGGCTGCTTCCCTGGGTGTGCATACTGGCAAAATGAATGCATCACTTAAGAGCTACTTGTCTTTGTCTTGCTAAATTTCCACAAGGGGCTATATTGTCATGTTTTTATCCAGTGCTTGCACCCGACCACTGTTCACTATAAAAACAAAAATGTCAGCTCTTCTTCCCTGACACATTTCATTCTATTTATGTCTTACTCAAATAGGAGTATGAGTGAAGCTGGGCTCAAATAGAATGAAAATCAGAACAGATAATTTTTTTTTCTTTGCATCAAAGACTTTTCTTTGCCGAACATTTCAGCATAGTTCACTGAGATTTTGTATTTGTTCATTAATGATTGAATAGGATTTTCTAATGGTGATCCAAAGATATACCTATGAATGTAATTTCGAGTTCAGATCTTGGGTGAGGGATTTGAAATAGCCCCAAATACAATGGGAAGACTCTGTCAGCTTGTCTTCCTTTGCCTTTTTTCATTTAGGACCTGCTTCTGAATCACAGCATTCTCTTACTTTTACTTTAATTCCCCAAGGACTCACACAGGTTTCTCTGGTTCTCCTAACACTTAAAAATACCTACATAGACGCCATAGTGAGGTCTCCTTCATTTCTGATATTGTTAATTCATTTCTTTTTTTAATAATATGTATACTAGTATATAAGATTTATAACTAAATTATATAAATCCACTCAAAGTAAGATATTTTTATTCAACTGATTTTTTGTTGTTTGCCCATGACTTATTTTTGTTTTATCCTTAATGCATACCTCTTTTTGCCTCTGATGTAATTTGTTCTCTTTTAGCTTCTTAAGGTGCACAGTTAGCAGTGGGCTCCTACTCCATGCTTAAGGTTGATATTATCATTCCTTTTTTCAAGATACAATCTTAAGAAACATTCTCACATTGGTACATCCTATTTTCTTAGGAAAGGGAAAGAGCAAGAGAGATGATAGAAACATAAATGGCTTTTAAAGAATCTGCTTCTTTTCTACTCACGTTTCATTGCCCAAAGTAAATTGTGTGGTGAAGCTCTGCATTGATGGGTTGGGGAAATATATGCCTCCCATTGGAGGTGATCTAAGTCACATGGCCTTGGATAAACAACCCTTTAAAGGAAACAGGAAATACATTCTCTGACAGAACTAAAGCCTCTAATGATGCTACCATTGTATTAAAGCTGCGTTCAGCATTTAAAAAAGACAGCTTCAGAAATTAATGGACGCATCTCAGCGCTCTGCTTTCTTAACTTTTCTGCACATTATTTCACTGTTGACTGTTAGCTTCTATTTGAAACTTTCTCTTTCCTTGTCTTCACTGATTTTGCAATTTTTCACAATAGCATGCTTGCAATGTGTACATAACTTCCCAGTAGGTTTAACTGTATTTTCTCTTTTGGTTATATATTTTTCCACCATACACAGTAGCTATTCTTAGATTTTTTTTCTGATTATTGAACAAATTTTCAAATAATTAATATTTTCTACTTCACAAGTAATATGATTTTAATGCAAAGTTCTTGAAAATTAGAGAAATACACAGACATGCTCTCCAGTTCCATCCATGCTGTTGCAAATGGTGAGAATTCCTTCCTTTTTACTACAGCATAGTATTCCATTGTATAGATGTACCACAGTTTTTTAATCCACTCATTTGTTGATGGGCACTTAGGCTGTTTCCAAATCTTAGCTATGGTGAATTGTGCGGTTATGAACATGGGGGTGCATATATCCTTTCTGATTGGTGTTTCTAGTTTCTTGGGATATAATCCTAGAAGTGGGATCACTGGGTCAAATAGGAGTTCCATTTTTAGTTTTTTGAGAAAACTCCATACTGTTCTCCACAGTGGCTGCACCAGTCTGCATTCCCACCAGTAGTGCAAGAGGGTTCCTTTTTCTCCGCATCCTCTCTAGCACTTGTCATTTGTTAATTTGTTGATGATACCCATTCTGACAATAAAACTTAATAACTGATTTTAATGTTTTTATAACAAATGATGATTAACATATTAACATATAATTGCCCATTTATATTTTCTAGTAAATTTTCTGTTTATTTCTTTAAAAATCCATTGTTCACTGGGTGGTTTTCCTTATATCCTTATATGTGCAAAAACTTGTAAGTATAAATATGTTTTCCTTTCTAGTTCAATTTTTGAATTACAAAAGTGACATAAGCTTTTTAGACATATTAGAATAATACTAAAAGTTTTAAAATAATACCAGTAGTCTGCATTTCATGGAAAATTTGACAAAATATACCTGAATCTCAATAACTTTCTCCCCTAAAAAAATCTAAAGAGAAATGGTTGGAAAATATTTCAAATAACAAATAAAATAAAATGACTCTAATTTTATGTCATGACTTGAAAACAGGAAGCCTACTTGAAACCAGTATCAGGACTAGAAATCTGACCATTTCTAATGCCTCCCAACATTTTCTAGAGTGGTTAAGCTACATCATTGGAATCCTGAAGTCCCCTCTAAAATACACAGAAGTGAAGGAAAACATTTCAAAAACAGAAAAACTAAATGCACTTTAGAGAATTTGAAGGGAAGTGGAACAGACAATAACGTTTGTCACGTTACAGGAAACAACTAAATTTGGGGACAGAGCCATTAGTATTGGAAATAGCCTCACTGGATGGAGTATATCCTGGTATAATTTGTTAATTAGAAATCTCAGGAGAGAAAACAAAGCCTAGATATCCAGGGAATACATGGATTATCAACAACTGTCTTCCCTTATGTTGTCCTATTCCCAAGCACATGCAATAGTGCTTTCATTCAAGAATGTGGTAGTTGATATAAAATAGGCAAATATATGGATAATTTAATTACAAGAAGGAGAAGATACGGTCTTTTTCTCCTTACTGATTTTTCTTTTAATTATTTCTAATACATCTCCTGCTTCTTTGCATATCTATCTATCTATCTATCTATCTATCTATCTATCTATCTATCTATCTATCAAGAGGCAATATGCAAATTAGGCCAGGACACATAACGGGTTGTGATGGGACAGGAGGAGGTTGCACAAGTAGGTGAGGCCCAGAGCGGAGATGGAGACAGAGACAGTGCTCAGGCGCCCAGGAGCAGACACAGGCAGGGGGGCCGGGGGAAGCTGGCCAGTTCCTGGCCGTTCGCAGCACCAGAGAAGCAGGGTTTCAGATAAGGGGATGCAGCATTCCACTGCTATGTTGAGTTTGTGGTTTCCAAGGAAACAGCCAGAAGGGATGATAAACTCTGAGCAAACAGCAGGCAGGTTCCTGTGGAGCACAATCTCCACGCAATACGGGGCCCCAGTTTTGTTCAGGCGATCTCATGCACGTTAGCTCCGGGCAGCGGGGAAGGAAGGGAAAAGGCATCAATGGCATCAGGACCACAACTGGTCACCAGGAGGTGCATGGAGCACCTCTGCGCCTGGCGCGCCCCGGGAGGCAGGGCGCCTCCTCGAGCGATTTCAATTGCGCGCTGAGCCTCTAGTCTAGTATAATTTGACATCTGGACATTATGAGTTTTAACTTATTCAGTGTTAAATTTTATTTTTCTTCAAAGAATTTTTAATTTTCCCCCCTTTCAGGCTGTTGTTGATTACCTGATGGCTTTCTTTTGTTAAGTTTTGTTTGAGCAGGTCTAGTTTTATAATTAGCCACACTGTGTGTCCCTTGTGTGATCTCTGATTTCCAAGTTGTCCCAAATTATTCTATGTGGTTGTTGAAAGAAGTTGAAAATGCTCCAGCTCTGGATGAGTTCTTCTATTTGTTCATCTTACAACTCCTCAATTGTACTTTGCTCAGCTTCATGGAGTATCACTTTATATATGTTCAGCTCACTGTTCATTAACAGAATCAGCAGAAATCCCATGCAGATTTCTGCCCTACACTTTCTATGCAGCATCCTCTCTCTTGTTCTCTGCCATAAAAATCAAGTATACTCAACTCCTTGAGCTCCTGTCTCCATTGCCTCCACTCAATGAGATTTCCAGGCTCTAACAAGGTTTTCCTGCCCTCCACCGCAGTCCAGAATGTGTCTTCAAACCTAAAGCTGGGGAAATTACAGGATTCACGTATGTGTTTCTTTTTTCTCAAAGAACAGTTTGCTTCTGCCTGTTATCTGTTTTCTGGAAACAATTAGAACATACAGTTTTTAATTTTGCATTTTATCTCTGATAACAGAATAGCAGTAGTTCATTCACCTCATGCTTATTCTGTAACAGGCACAATTTTTAAGCCAGTAGTTTTATTCCCTGCCTTTTAAGTTCTGAGGAATCCATATTTTCTGGACTAATGCTCTGTGTTTTGAGTAGCTACTGGGAAATACAATTTGTTGTGAGTATAGACTTATTTGTTTGCTTGCATTGAGACAGGAGACATTCATAGTGTGTTTTTTTTTAATTTTTACTGATTTTTAGAGAGAGAGGAAGAGAGAGAGAAACATCAACCAGCTGTCTCCTGCACATCCCCTACTGGGGATCCAGCCTGCAACCTGGGCATGTGCTCTGACCTGGAAGCAGACTAGTGACCTCTCGACCTCTTGGTGCATGGGACAGTGCTAAACCAACTGAGCCACACTGGCCAGGGTGACATTCACAGTTTTTAACCCTACCTCTACCATATACTATTATGGAAATTGCTCAAAGATATCTGCTTGTTGAAGGCTTCCTTGTTTTCTAGCACTCTTACATGGGTAAACGTTTATTTTTATACTTGCAATGAGGATTTTGGAGGTAATTGAGATGTGTGAAATAAAAGTCTTCTACAGATTTATTAACTGATAAAATCAATAAATACCCATTATATATAAGCATCAAGGAATAAAATTAGAATCAAACCCATGTAGCAATCTGAATCTGCATTTAGTACCCAGAATTTATTTCATTGATTACATAAACAATAATGGGCAGTGTGGCATTTTATAGAGAAATGTATAGTCTCAGTGGCAATTAAAGAGATGCATATTAAAAAATTTTTAAGATACAATTATATTCCCCTTAAGCTGCCTAAACAAAATAAAATGTAAATACCACTTATTGGCTTTTCGGGTTCATGCTATTTATATGTCTCTTATGATACTTAAAATCTATTCTTTCTAGAGTTAAATTTCACAATTAAAAAAGTGAACCAACAAAACTATCTGTATACATTAAAACTGTATTTTCCCATTAGGAATATTCTCCCAGAAAAGTATTCCTCAAGAAGACATTTTAGAGTAAATTAAGTTTAGTGTTTATGGTCTCAGTACCACTATAAAAAAGTCAGAAATGAATTAAATGTCCAACAAAAATATAATTTCTGCACAAAGTATACAGCGTTAACACAATAGAATAGTTTGTATATTTAAAATGTTAAATGTGTACCCCATCTCAAAGGATGAAAATCTTTACTGGAAGTGCTAATTAGTGTGAGAAACAAAGTATTATAGACCCAAAGAGGTTAAATCATTTATTTATCCAGATAAATATTACAATGCTTGCATTACATTTTAAAGACTATCAGTTCATGGTTAATATTCAAAAGGTCTTTCAGTTTATCTAATTTCTTAATGTTAAAGCTTAACATTATATATCTTTTACTAATATAAGAAACTTGTTTTCAAAAACAGTAATTTCCTTTTAATCATATCTGCTCAAATTATTACATACATTTTTAACACTGGACATGAATATTTATATAATAGTTTCCTTTTTCAAATTTGTTATTTTGAAATTAAAAAAATATATATTTTCAGTAAAAAAAACAGTTGCAGAAAATTTCATGGGAAGAGGCAGATGTAGAGGATAAATCTAAGAATTCATCACACTGAGCTGCTGTGTAAGGGAATTGCTGTGGCCTTTCACAGACAATAGATTTTCTCTTGCAATTACCATCATTTCCCCCAGTTTCTGATTATTTGCAAAACAATAACCATTTGGCCAACAGTTAATTGTTTCTCTTCAAACATTTGACACATTCTTCATTACTTTTAGTAGATGTGAGTCTTTTACTAAACCACAATTATAATTAAGACTGATGAAATCATTAGACTTGTTGTAAACATTCAGTTTATCCAAATAGAATTTGGCAAGATTGTAAAGGTCTTGTGTCAGGTTCATTCAATGTTTAATTATTTGTTGATTTTTGTCATTTGTCATTATTTTCTACTGAAGTAAGTCAACTAATTTTATTTAATGTTTCTGACCCATCTTCATATAAAAAATAACAGCAAATACTACATTTTAAGCATTAATTCATCTCTTTTGTTACTAATATAGTGAATCCTATGAAGTGTTATTCTGCCCACTTTCTGATTAAGTAGGTATTACACATTTGTTATGGAACAAGTCCCATTGAGACAAAATAATAAAATAACTGTCATCCTTGACCTCACGTCTCTTGTATTCTAGTTCACTGATAGTGTCATGTAGACAAAGTGGTATGAAAAACCCAAGAACTCTACCTATATCCCAATCAAGTTAAGAGGTCTTGAGAGAAGTTTTGTTTCTCTAACTTTTATAGTATATGTCATAAAAATAGATTAGATTTTTTACACAATTAAACTTTGTGTTTGGAAGGTCCATTTGCCCTTGTCTAATATCTGTTTCTTGTGAATCTGTAAAGACTGCACAAAGAATATAGAAACTTGCTAGGAAATATTCCTTCTTTCTTAAACACATGTGGTAAGCAAATTGTGGCAGCTTTAACTGTAAGTCTTTGCCTTAAAGTACTTTCAGACAGGCTGACTAATGGGTTTTATATCTCCCATGCAGTTCAAGTTAGTTTGAAGTTAATAAAAATGATAGTTAAAACACTAACAAATATTTTGATTCACTAAGACCTAAAATATTTGGTGAATTTGAGTACTTACTGAAGGTGGCATGTCTCACTTCTCCTCTCAGTCAATGTTTAGATATTTTTATTTTTTAAATGTTTCACCTTGAGTAAAAATTCTATTAAAAAATTTATTGCCCAACCCGGTTTGGCTCAGTGGATGGATTGTTGGTATGCGGACTGAAGGGTCCTGGGTTCGATTCCAGTCAAGGGCACATGCCTGGGTTGTGGGCTCAATCCCCGGTAGGGGGTATGCAGGAGGCAGCCAAAGATGATTCTCTCTCTTCATTGATGTTTCTATCTCTCTCTCCTTCTCCTTTCCTCTCTGAAATCAATAAAAATATACTTTAAAAAAATTTATTGATTTTAGAGGAAGAGAAAGGGAAAGAAAGAGATACAAACAGCAACTTGCTGTTGCACCCATTGATGCATTCATTGGTTGATTCTTGTATGTGACTTGACTGGGGATCAGCCCCACAACCTTGGTATATTGGGACAAAGCTCTAAGCAACTGAGCTACCTGGCAAGTGTGACAATGTTTAGATCTTTAAATTTCACAAAAGGGATTATAGCCTGGCGACATTAAAGACATTATGAAAAATATCTTTGAAGGGTTAGTTCTTCCAGAGTATCCCTGGATTGATATAATTTTGCTATCCTACAATTGTTAAAGACACTTTTAATAGGCCTTGTCTAGAGAAACCAAATTATTTTGTTATTAAATTTACAGGTTCAACATGAAATGTGTTTTATATAACTTACTAGCAAATATTTATATTTAAACATAAAGAGAGTAATGTCATCTAAACTTACTGTGGATCAGGTAAGATGTTGATGCTTCATTCTGCTTATCCCTTAAGATCACCTAAATAATTTTTTGAAAAATATACGGATGCACACACACAACCATAGAACAGTTAATCCAGATTTCTAGGGATAATGCCTTGGCAAGGGTACTTAAAATTCTTTAAATGTTTCAATTTGCAGTTGGGTGTAGAAATCTCTTTGGTAAGTTAGCATCTCTGGTCAGGTTGCAGAAGACCACACTAAACCCTGGGTCTATAGACTAAATTTGGAGAAATAGAGTCTGTGAGATGAACACCAATCAAACCTTTTACATTAAATACAAAAAACGCACATCATTGACCATTATATAATCTTGATCCCTCCCAAAAACATGAAAATCAGTAGTTTTTGGTTTTGTTAAAGAACCAAGATTGTTTTAACACATCCACATTAAGAAAATTATGGTGTTTATTCAAATGTAAAAGGTGACCATAGTGGATATGTTCCAGGCTCCTGAAAATAAGCTCATTAAAGACTACAAAATGCATGCTTTACCTATGCTACAGGGGTATTGGAGAGGGAAAGGCACAGTTCGACACTATTCCATTAATAAATAATACTAATTACAAATATTAACTGTTTAGGTTGTTGGACTGTTAGTAATAATCCTATATAATAAAAGCCTAATATGCTAAGTTTCCAGCTATCTGGTCGTCCATTCAACCAATCAAAGCGTAATATGCTAATGATATGCTAAGGCCACTCAACTGCTTTCTATGACGTGCTCTGATCACCAGGGAGCAGACAATCAACTGATTGACCAGTCGCTATGACGTGCACTGATCACCAGGGGGCAGACAGTCAACCAGTCGCTATGATGTGCACTGACCACCAGGAGGCAGACGCTCGACTGGTAGGTTAGCTTGCTGCTAGGTCCAGCTAATCGGGACTGAACGAGACAGCTGGGCACACCTTGGAGCCCTCCCACGGTCCCTCCCTGGCTGGCCAACTTCCCCGGCCCTGATCGTGCACCAGTGGGGTCCCTTGGCCAGGCCTGCACCCTCTCGCAATCTGGGACCCCCTCAGGGGATGTTGGAGAGCCAGTTTCGGCCTGATCCTCCTACACACAGGAGCTGCCCCATGGTGGTTTAGTGTGCTTCCACAAGGGGAGTGCCGCTCAGCCAGAACCCAGTCTTATGGCTGGTGAGCGCAGCGGTGCTGGCGGAGCCTCTCTTGCCTCTCAGCAATGCTAAGTTGAGCAGGCCTAAGCCATCAGACATCCCCTGAGGGCTCCTGGACTGCAAGAGGGCACAGGCTAAGCTGAGGGACCCCTCCCCCTGAATGCACAGATTTTGTGCACCTGGCCTCTAGTAATAGTAATAATCCTATATAATAAAAGGCTAATATGCAAATCGACCAAACGGTTGCTATTATGTGCACTGACCACCGTTGGGCAAACACTCAATGCAGGAGCTGCCCCCTGGTCGTCAGTGCACTCCCACAGAGGGAGTGCTGCTCAGCCAGAAGCCGGGCTCATGGCTGGCAAGCGCAGAGGTGGTAGTGGGAGCCTCTCCTGCCTCCATGGGAGCGTGAAGGATGTCCTACTGATGGCTTTGGCCCTCCCTCCACAGGGAGTGGGCTGAAGTCATCAGTCAGACATCCCCTGAGGGCTTCTGGACTGTGAGAGGGTGTAGGCTGGGCTGAGGGACACCTCCCCCACCCCCGAGTGCACAAATTTTGTGCACCAGGCTTCTAGTCTATACTAATAAAAGGGTAATATGCTAATTAGACCGGATAGACCAGACTGGACGTTTTCTGGACATCCTTCTAGACAAAGCCACAGTGGCAGGGGCCCAGGCAGAGACGTTAGGGGCGATAAGGCCAGCAGGGTAGAACAGTTAGGGGCGATCAGGCTGGCAGGGGAGAGTGGTTAGGGGCAATCAGGCTGGCAGGGGAGAGCGGTTAGGGGCAATCAGGCTGGCAGGGGAGAGTAGTTAGGAGTGATCAGGCAGGCAGGCAGAGGTGGTTAGGGGCGATCAAGCCGGCAGGGGAGCAGTTAGGGGTGATCAGGCAGGCAGGCAGAGGCAGTTAGGGGTGATCACACAGGCAAGGGAGCAGTTAGGGACATCAGGCAGGCAGGCAGAGTGGTTAGGGGTGATCAGGCAGGCAGGCAGGTGAGCGGTTAGGAGCCAGCAGTCCCAGATTGCAAGAGGGATGCCCGACTGCTGATTTAGGCCCAATCCCTGTGGAATCAGGCCTAAACTGGCAGTTGGACATCCACTGAGGGGTCCCGGATTGGAATGGGTACAGGCCGGGCTGAGGGACCCCCTTCTCCATGCACGATTTTTGTGCACCGGGCTACTAGTCTATATATAAAAGCTAAGTGACTGGATGACAGACCAGTAGCTATGACACATACTGACCACCAGGGGGCAGATGCTCAATGCAGGAACTGCTTCCTGGTGATCAGTGCGCTCCCACAGCCAACCACCTGTGGTTGGCCAACCTCCCACTGGCCAGCCAGACCCTATCGGCTCCAGTCAGGACTGAATTTGTGCAATGTGCCTCTAGTCTTTTATATATAAGTGATTTTTAGCAGTTGAATTCTCTTTATATGTTCTCGAGCAAGAATAGTGCCCTACACTATTTTCCCCAGGATTGAAAATGCTTATGAGTGCAGATGAAGATATAAGCTCTCTCGAGTATACAAATAGTAGGACAGTTTTTGTCTATGTTCTTGTTCTCTAAATGAAAGGGGCGTACAGCGCAGGCGCCGACCCCGCGCTCCAGCCCCGCCCCTGCTTGCGTCCGGCTGGCTCCGCCCCCGCATGCAGGACCGCCGCGCAGGCGCAGTCTGCGAGGTTCCGGAGGCTGGAGGAGCGCGCCTGGTGAAGAGTGGGGCGCTGGGCTCGGCCGGCGGGTGCGTGCGGGTGCGCCCGCCGCGGCCCTTTGGCGTGTCCGGCTGCAGGCCCGCACCCAGCCGGCGGCCTGGGGCGCCTGAGCCTTGGGGGCGCGAGGCCCACCTGCGGAGACCTGCCCTGCGTGCCCTCCTCCGGTGCCGCAACGCCCCGAGGCCGGCCCCAGGCTCCGAGGCGGTGGCGGCCACGTGCGGGGGAGGCCCTGGGCCTGTCCTTCTCGGGAGCAGGTGCCAGCGGACGAGGCCCCGGGTGTGGCCGGCTCCTGGGCGGCCCCCGGTGGAACCCAGCGGCGGGTGTGGGCCGCGGGCCTCTGAAGGGGAGAGTGCGCGTGCACAAGGGTGCGCACCAAGCGGGATGAACAAAGAGGCAGCGGACGCAGGCAGCCCAGCGGAGCAGAGCCCAGCGACGAGCACCACCAAGCCGGGCCGTGCAGGGCTGGGCCCAGGAG
>NW_005871806.1:171373-186376 GCF_000147115.1 Myotis lucifugus | reverse complement strand
CACCTGCCCTGCCTCCCCCTGAACCTCCTCTTCCTGCTTCTTCTACTCCTTCTGGGTGCGATGCCGGGGGAGCAGAGAACGAGGAGCACCTGGACACCGACTGCTGCTGACCGCCTGGTGCGTGGTCATCACCACGCTGGTGTGCAGCGCCCGGCATGCATCGCTATAGATATCTGTGGCGACGGGGGGACCAGCAACGGCATCCATTGAGCCACCTACTCGGTCCGCCACGCCAAACGCACGGTGGCGGGGGTGCAGGACCGCATGTGGGACACCGCGGCTGCCCTGAGCCTCACGGCGGAGCCGCGATGCCGTGATGGAGCATGGGCACCGCATCCTGTGTGGTGAGACGCCGACTCACACCTGGCCAGTCGGCGGGGCCCACGGTCCCCTCTCTCTTTGCCACTTGCTGCTGCGTCAGTAAGGAAGGTAGGAGAGCCAAGCCCGGGCTTGAAATAAAAGACTCTTTGCTTTTGCATCGGACTGGCTGGCTCCCTGATGGCTTCTTGGGAATCTTGAAATCTGGGCATAACACTAAAGAGGACTCACAAATGTCCACATGGTGGTTTGTAAAGAGAATTGGTCTTGTAGGCAAACAAGCCTGTATTTCAATTATACCCCCATATACTAATTGTGTGATCTATGACAAGGTCTGCATGTTGTAGTTAACTTCAACAATTATAGTTGCTTCTTTATAGCCACCATTATCGTTCCTCTTTCCTTTTCCAACCCTTAAAAAATATCATCAGGCTTCAAAGTTTGTTAATTTTTTTTCTCTCTTTCCACATTCTGCCATTACATTCACCAGATCTTCTGGCTTCAGGTGACATCTCTAAACTGGAGATATGGTTACAGTTTTGTTATAGCTCTGAATACCTTTACTGAATAAGATATCTGATTATGTCTTAGACACATCTTCCTAAGTCACTTCCAGATATCTAAAAGCTCAACATATCCAATATTAAATGTGCACTCTTCCCCCAAAAGATTCCTTGTCATGTATTCCTATCTCAGTGAACAATACTTCTAATTTGATGAAAATTAAAAATCTGAAAAAGAAAAATCTGCATATTCAACATCATCTACAATGTTCAATCAATCACCAATTCATGTCAGTCTTCCTCCTAACATGCCTTTGAGTCTTTGATTATATTCATTTGTACTCCATTCTCATTACCAGTTTCTTATTTAAGGTTGATTATCTAAACTTTAATTTAGGTTAATTATTATAAAAGCCTTCTTAATAATTTTTCTGTCTCTTGCCTCGCAAATCTGCCTGAATTTTTGCTCTGTACCCATAATAATCTTCTTAAACACAACTCTGTGTCATTTTTGTGATCAACACCTTATCATAACTCTTTATGTAACTTCTTTCATGACCTTTTGATTTAGTAACCAACTGCTTCTTTTCAATTCTTAATGTTTTCCATGAATATTCTAGCACATTAAACTCTCATTCTTACATGTGCAGATCATTTTTTGAATGTGTTTTTATTGGTTTTTACAGAGAGCTGGAGAGAGAGATAGGAACATTGGTGAAAGAGGAACATCATCAAACATTGGTGCTGCATACACCCCTACTGGGGATTGAGCTCACAACCTGGGCATGTGCTCTGACCAGGAATCGAACCAGCAACCTCTTAGTTCCTGAGTCGATGCTCAACCACTGAGCCACGTCAGAAATAATTTTTAAGTTAATATATTTCTGGATTAAAAGGAGCTCAAACTGCATGCGAATTCAATTTTAGATCACAAGGTTCTAGATTTGAAGCCTGGTGCACTAGCTGCATAAGATTTTCCAGACATTAATATAAGGGTGAGCATATTTTTCTTGTGGGAAGATTGTAAGTAGTTGTGGTCAGGAGACAGAATGTTAGATTACAAATGTCACAACAGTTTATACCCCATTTCAACAAAAGATTGAGTTACTCATGAATTTGGGTTCACATTGTGACTAATATGACTTGAGCAACACAATGTGGTAGAAATGAAATTCTGTGAGTTTTGAACCCAGGCATTAAAATGCCTTGGACCTTCCTCCTGCTGCTTCTTGGGACTATAGAATGACATGAGAACAAACAAGACAGACTGCTGGAGGATTAGAGGACATGAGCAATACATATAAGCCATTTAAGCTGAGCAATGCCACCACCTCAGCTATCCATCCCTAGGGGCTGACTGCAGACTCATGAGTGCAGCCGTTCAGGATCAGTAGAAGAATCAACCAGTTTAGCCTTGCCAAGCTAAAAGATTACATCATTCCTTGCAAATGCTCTCCATCTTACTCTGTGTAGAAGCCATCTCACCTGTGATCAAACAGTGACATGATATGGTCCCCTGCTATCACTCTGACTCATCTTTTTCTAATGACATTCTTGCCCTTTTACTGTTCACATTGGCTTCATTGATTACTCCTCAAACAGGCCAGACAAGGGAGCATTTGCTGTAGCTATTACCTCTGCTCATAATACTTTTCTCAATAAAGCAAGGAACACTTTCACTGGATCAAGGTTCTGCTTTGTTATCACCTTCTGTTGTGGGCTACAATAATAACCTTTATGGAATTCTGCATCCTTTTCTCAATGTCCCTTTTCTATTCTACTCTTCCTCATAGAATTTATGACTTTCTAACATAATTTATAGGTTTCTATTATTGATGTTTTACTGTCCATAAGAATCTAAGTTCCACCAGGGCATAGAGCTTTGCTTGGTTTATGGAGATATCTCATGCAACCAAGACATAATAAGTGTACAACATACATTTGTAGAAAAAATAATAATAAATTTATATAAAAGGACATGTTCATAGCAGTGTTATTTACAATAGCCAAGATCTGGAAACATCCCAAGTGCCCATCAGTGGATGAGTAAATAAAAAATCAGTGGTATATTTACACAATGAAATACTCTGCAGCTGTAAAAAAGAAGGGTCTCTTACCCTTTGAGACAGCATGGAGGGACCCGAAGGCTATTATACTAAGCAAAATAAGCCAGCTAGAGAAAGACAAACACCACATGGTCTCACTTATATGTGGAATCTAATGAAAAAAAACACAAACTGACACGTAAAATAGGTCCGGAAACATGGGTGCATGGAACAGAATAACAGATCTCAGTGCGAAGGGGGGTGAAGAGGATGGTAGAAGTTTAACCAAAGATCATATATGCATATATGCATAACCCATGGACACAGATAATAGTGTGGTAAAGGCCTGGTGTGGTGTGGGGGGTGGGTGGAAGGGGGGCAAAAGGGAAAATGAGGGGACATTTGTAATACAATACAAAAAAAATTGAAAAATATTTTTAAAAAGGATATATTTATATGCACACTTATATTTTTACTTTTAATTAACATTATATTCTAGATATTTTGCCATGTTTTAAAATGTTGTTTAAGCATTTTAATATTTACAACATTAATTAAATCATCCAATGATTATTAGAGTTAAGCGCTACACTATCAGATATAATGCATGATTGAAAATCTCTTAAAATGAATTTGTGTTTTAGAATAAACCCAATAAGAAAATGTGATGGATCAAAGGACATGAACATTTTAAAGTCATAATTTTTCTGAATTTAAATATAATTAATGCTCAATACTAATATTTTTAAAAGGTAAAAGTTAAATAGCAGTTAAGTGAATAAATGACAAGTGACTTTGTGACTGTTCTATAATTTATCTACAAAATAATAAAACAAATACAATCATTGAAATATATTTATGACATTATAAATATATACATATATGACATCAAAATATATACATAAACTTTACATAAACTTGTGTATATTATAGGGCAGAATTTTGATTAAATTCTGACATTTGCATCACATTGTGGATAATTATGCCTGTAAATACTTTAATACATTCCATAAATAAGGAGCTGAATTACAGGTGGGATTCTGCATTTCAGTAATATTTTATATGAATATATTTAAGATAAAACAATTGGCCCAGAGGTTAGAGTTAATAATATTATTATTAAGTATTTTAAATTACATGATTCTATAGTGAATACATCTTTCTTTAAAAATTGCATTGGTTACTTTTTTCTCTAGGAATAAATGACATGGGTTGAATAATGAATATTCCATTT
Source organism: Myotis lucifugus (assembly GCF_000147115.1). Taxonomy (NCBI): domain Eukaryota; kingdom Metazoa; phylum Chordata; class Mammalia; order Chiroptera; family Vespertilionidae; genus Myotis; species Myotis lucifugus. The sequence continues at coordinate 182,276 of NW_005871806.1, read as the reverse complement.
TAGCTTATTAATCAAAATATTAAATATACACTGCCTAGAATATTTATGTGACAATCTGGAAAATGTAGTCATAACCAATCATCTCAGCTTTTTTTAAAATTGCAGAACACAAACTATTAAAAGATAAACATAAAAACATTTTATTTTATTGTTCTTCGTAGTTTTTGATGATGTACATTTTGAAGAGATTTTTCTTTTCATAGAAATGAAACTATTTTATTCATCTTGACCTGTCTCCTAGTATGTGAGGCAATGCTGGAATATGTTTATGTAAAGAAGCTAATTTTTCCCTGATGATTTGATTCACAGTGATTTCCTCCTTCAAAAGTTCCTTTTGTAATTTTTTCCTGAAACACAAAATTAGCAACTCATTACATGTTTTCATGTTTAATGATGGCTCCTGGAAAAAATGTGAGTTCCCTAAAGTTGTCTGAGACCCTCCTTACCTCTACTTTTTATACACTTTTCCTACTTTGTAGGAGGCTTCTCCCTCAGATACTCTGAAATCTTTCTTAAAAATGGTTCAACATGAGTGTAAGTTATCATAAAACAATTATTTTCTTTTTTCGATATTAATAAATTTACCTTTTTAGGCAAAGTTTTCTGTTGCCTCAAACCACATCTTAAAGTAGGAAGTACTCAATGATCCCCAAATCATAAAATAGAGCTTTGCCTATTATTCCTTCTCCATAAACCAGATTTACAGATTAAGTTTTTTCAGATAGTTAAGGTGTAGTTTGCACAAGCCACTTGTAGGTTCATAAGGAAAAAGAATGACTTTCTGCCTGCCTATGCCGTATAGCACCTATTGTTTTTTATAACTCTGATGAAATTTATGTAGTTGTTTTCTAAGTTTAAGCATTCTTTTGATTTATGTTATTTCGTATTTTGAGATAGTATATTTCAGTATCCTGGGTTTCTACAATACTTTTAAATAATTTTTGCACTAAGTGGATCCATATTTACTTTGAAAAATATCACAAAAATTTCATTTAATAAAATACTATTTTAATACAGTTGAAACCTATTTGTTTTATTGAAGACTTAGTGCTCACTCTATTCCTTTATTATTGTCATTTGACCACATTTTAAAAATAAATTTTATTTAACCTTTTGAGAATACATTTCTTAAATAATCCTTAATTTTGTATGTATGCATATTTTTCTCACATATTTTTAAAGGACTTTATATGGAATTATATTTTGCTATTCATTTTTTAATAATTTTTTATCCATTAAATAATTGAAATTTTCTGAGAGGTTCTATCTTTTTATAACCTGCATTATTAGAATAATCATCAATAATAATGTATTTTATTTTAAAAAATATATTTTATTGATTTTTTACAGAGAGGAAGGGAGAGGGATAGAGAGTTAGAAACATCAATGAGAGAGAAACATCAATCAGCTTCCTCCTGCACACCTCCTACTGGGGATGTGCCCACAACCAAGGTACATGCTCTTGACTGGAATTGAACCTGGGATGTTTCAGTCTGTAGGCAGATGCTCTATCCACTGAACCAAACCGGTTAGGGCAATAATGTATTTTATTATTACTAATAAAATTGCTGACCTGTATTTAATGCACTTGAAAAAACAATAGTCTGTTCAAATGATGTATCTTCTATGAAAAATTTTTAAAAAGTAATGTAATTTCTGGACAAATATGATTTCTATCCAACTATGCTTGCTTAAAAGATCAGGACACAAATTCTTTTTTATAGTGTTCTCTGAATGCTCTTCTTTGCCCAGAATCTTGAAAGGTACTCCATCTCCTCTGATGTGAGTTGATCCAGACTGACTTTGCTAATAATGACCTGATAATTTACGACTAGCTGTCTCCACGTTAGAGGACAATAATCCTATTTCACAAGTACTTCTATGTAGTTCAAGGAGATGACAATGCCAGGAGGTAAGAAGAAAACATCTTTTCTGATCCTAAGATTATAAAAGCTATCAATTTCGTTATAATCTGAGTTTTGTATTAGAAAACTGAAATAAAATCTTGAAGTAAAACATCCAATTTATTGCTAGGTTACTGAACTGATAACTTTTTTGGTCAAACATCCCTGTAAAACACCTTAGCATCTGTTTTCTGCCCATATATTCAAGTGTACCTCAGCTTATTTAATTAATCTTTATGATAAATTGAAGGCACATGAGGAAGCCACCTGGACTCCCACACTTACCTTGTACTAGCAGGGTTATATGAAATTCCGCAATGCAGTTCTCTCATGCAAATCAGACCCTAAAGAGCAGTATTAAAAGATATCTCATTATAATTCAATAAAAATAAACAATAGTTGCCTAATTTTCAAGATTAGTTTTTATTATTTGCTTTCACAATTACTATGTTTTCTAATTTTGGATAAATATCCCAAAAAGCAACTAAAAGGAAGAAAATAGAATCTTTACCATCTCCTGATTCCCTACTTGTGTATGTGTGTGTTTTCTTGATAATGTTAGAAAAAGAGCTATATGAGTTTACAAATATTATTTTTACAATTTGCCTGATCATGTTTTTGTCTCATGTAAGATGACACTTATATTGGATCATTTGATCCATCACCTCCTTTTTTCCTCCTCAGTAGGCATTATTTTTGTTCTGTTTGCCTTTGCTTTCTTGAGTAAAGTCCAATCCTCACCATTCTGAACAAGGGCAGAAACTGCTGATGATCTCTCAGCATTGATCTCACTCATAATAATGATAACATCACATCTTTTTCAATTGTCCTTGGCTCTTCTGCTTTTCTCTATGAAAACCTCTAAATGACACTAGTGAATAAACCTTCAATCTGAACCTGGCAGTAATATCTCTGGATTTCAAGTTCATTATTTTTTTCTGGAAACTCTGTCTGCACCTCTTTTTGAATGGCATTTGGGCAAACTTTCTATTACTCACAGTTAATTGCCATTGGAAAAAAACTTGTCTTTTTTCATTTTCTTTTTTGCTTAAGGCCTCTGATAGGAATAGCCCTCGTTTTTTTTTTTAATAAAAACTCTATTTCCCATTTCAGAGACACTGAATAGGGCAAGAAAGTATACTTAGATAATTTATACAAATAATTTTTAAAGTTTTCATTGAGGGTATTTTGCTCATAAATGACTTAATAAAGTACCTTTCTTATACTAATTATTATACAATATTAAAGATTCTCACAGTGTACTTTATTTGTTCTCTTACACTATTTCTCAAAAGTTTTGCTTAGCTGAATTATACTTAGTAATGCCAACTTAACTGATCTATTCAATGAACTAGCCAACTGAAATCCATTTAAAATTGTATATTAGTAATAGTTTACTACAAATTGGTAAGCAGCTTTTCTTTTACTTTTAGCCCTGTATGAACCACAAAAATGTTGCCTATCAAATATAATGGAGATATGATAAATAGCAGTAATTGATTTGTTTTTCTGAAAATGCAATATTAAATTTTTACAAACTATCATAATAATGGTAATTTCTGTTCTGAAACAAATATCCAAGTCTTTGGAAATACAAATTATATTAATTAGAAGGTAACTACGACTTTCCTTGAAATAATTCATTTATTCATAAATATGTATTGATCATCTAGTATATTCCTTTCATTAGGGGCAAAACTATGAGATAGGATTTCTATTTATTCTCTGAAAATGTACTATTGAAGTGCCAATCACTCCTAGCCTCTTAATTACTAAAATAACTATCTTACATTGGGTAAGTTACTTAAAAATAGTTTCTTCATCAGTAAATAGGCATGAGTAATGCCTTCCTCATTGTATTGTTGTACTATATGGTGTATAATAATCCCTGATTTGTAAGTTTCATGATTGTTATACATTTGCCAGAAGTAGAGTGCTAAAGAAGTTAAATGAGGTTCTTAATGTCACAATGTTTATAGTTTATTTCAGGACACAGATAAAAATAATTTAAACACTAAATTAGTAAATGTGAGAAATGTAAAGAATAAAATGAATAGGGAGTTTTGAGAAGCCAAGCACGTGTGTGTGTGTGTGTGTGTGTTAGTGTGTGTGTGTGTGTGTGTGTGAGAGAGAGAGAGAGAGAGAGAGAGAGAGAGAGAGAGAGAGAAAGAGGGAGGGAGAGAGAGACTTTGACTCTGGGAAATTAGTCGTTCCTGGGAAAAGATCTTTCCTGTTGGATAAGAGAGGACTTCAAAGCTCAGGCCTCCTTTCCTAGATAGGAACGCCCTTGCCCTTATCAGTGTCTCTTGCTTCTTAAGTTGGCATGGCAATCAGGAGTGCTAAGTCCTGACTTCTTTGACACCAGGACAGGACTGAGGAATTGCCTCAGTCAGAATGCTTTGTTTGTATGTTTTCATCAGTGCTTGATGGGTGGTCTGCAGATTAATTCTGATCACTGTCCCTGGTATAGGGTATGCTTGACCACTGATTTTATTTTTCTCTAACCGATAGGTTTTTAAATTGTTTGATTGTGATGATGTAAATTTCTGACCCCTAGAAATCTGGGGATATAGTCCACAGTCATGAATTGGGACTTCTTGTGAATGTTTATCAAGACCTCTGATTCACTAACCTAATCATTCCGTGGCCTACTTCAAATGAGGAAGGGGAAGAGATTTTTAAAAAATTAACTGCTTTAATGGCCTGGACTGTACTTAATAGAGTTCAAACAACAACAGAAATCCTATTTATTTTCTCTCTCTCTTTAACACTACTCTGTAACTACTCTTCTCTGCACTTGAGTAAAGTGTTAGGCAGGTACCATAGTTTTTCTCAGTAATGTTAGATAATAAAAAGTCCTACAGACATTTTGCCTCTGAAGAATAATCATACTATCCAGGGTAATTTTAAAAAATGCAAAGCATGTTATACATCAGATATTTTCCCTCTCTCCCTAATTTATGCTAGGAAGGCTGCAATAGCATAAGCAATCATGGGATACTTCTGTTATATTTCTCCATCATGCATTTTTCTCCCCTAGCTTACCATGGATTCTGATCTATGGAGGGTTGGTGCTGGGAGAGAAGAATAAAGGAAAGGAGATATGGCTGCTTGTATGCTCACTATTGCCATGTTTAGATGCTAGCACTTGGCAGATGTTTAAGGTTAAGTATTTTATAGGACACTACATTTTCTTAGAGACTTCCCGAGGGAATATTCAAGAGCAATGCTTGTGGTATGGGCTGGGTGGTTTGTGATGCAATCTCTCAGGTTCAGAGAGCTACAACTTGCAAGATAGAATAGAATGCCACAATGGTATTCTTGTTTGTACTTCACTATGTGAGTCTCTCTCTGTTGGAGCCTCATAGCTACTCCCCCCCGCCCCCTCGGTAGGATTCTTGGGCAAAGTATTTTATGAGATGACTTTCAGTGTGCATCTTTGCCCTTGTCATCTGAGGACAAGCCGTGTGCTTTCAGTGAATCTCTTTTTCTTGGATAGACTGTCCCGGGCTTGAGTCAGACTTCAGTCACTTATAGATTCAGACCCTGGGAGACAGACACATAACAAGCTCTGTTTGTGATCCATGTGAAGCCCCTTTTACTAGACCTGAAGTAGAAGAAAGCTGTGTTGATAGGGAAAAGGGAAAATATTCATAATTCTACATAATTTAAGAGGGAACATTCATAGGTTTGAACAAATTTTAAAAAGAATGATATACTTTATAAGGTAGGTAACTTTTATTATCTGAACACAAATATCAAGGTTTATTTGTATCATTAATTGTATAATAAATGTAGAGCAGAGGAGAAACAATATTAAGAAATAGGAAGTAGCCCTAGCTGGTTTGGCTCTGTGATTAGAGCATCTGACCACTGACTGAATGGCTAGGGCAGTGGTTCTCAACCTTCTGGCCCTTTAAATACAGTTCCTCATGTTGTGACCCAACCATAAAATTATTTTCGTTGCTACTTCATAACTGTAATGTTGCTACTGTTGTGAATCGTAATGTAAATATCTGATATGCAGGATGATCTTAGGCGACCCCTGTGAAAGGGTTGTTCGACTGCCAAAGGGGTCGCGACCCACAGGTTGAGAACCGCTGATCTAGGGTTTGATTCCCAGTCAAGGCTATGTACATAGATTTACAGGCCCCAGTCGGGTTGCAAGTTGGGATGCAAGTTGGAGACAACCAATCGATGTGTCTCTTTCACACTGATGTTTCTCTCTCCCATGTCTCTCCCCATCCTTGCCACTTTCTATTAAAATCAATGGGGGAAAAATATCCTCAGGTGAGGATTAACCAAAAAAAAAGGAAGAAATGAAATACGTTTATGTTGAAGGATTAAACAGAACTATCCTATTGCCATAAGAGTATTTCTTAACATCAGTAGATGTATAATCATCTTCTTGAACTGAAAATACACTCATTTCCCTAATTCTTTCAAGTTTTTCTGTGTTTAGAGCCAATGGTAGTCAACCTCAAGTGTGATGATTATCAAAATGCACAGCTCAAGCAAGTAGTTCAAATTTGCAGAAAACAGAAGCTATGGTACAATTTAAAGTAGGTAACGCTAGTAACACTTTGTTTCAGAAATTGTGTTTGAGATCTTGTGAAATATGCAATTGAAGCTAAAGGCAGGTGTTTTAAAAAGTATATAATTGGTTTCCTTAAGTAATCTGGATAATAAAATATCAAAATTCCAAGTGATATACAACATAATTATTGGGAAATTACTATGGAAATGTTTTGAGAAATAAAAAATGCAACAAAAGAAAAACAGAAGATAGTTGACATTGAAATCACCTTTATTTTTCATAATTGAAGAAGATGAATGCTGCAAAGTTATAAGCATAATATGAATTTTGAGAAACCCAAAGGATAAGTTATAAATAAGAAAGTCGTAAGCACTCTGAAATACATTCTGGGGTTGGATGCGATGATTACTACTCGTGGTTTTGTTGTTTGTTTGTTTTTTGAGGTTACTACTCTTATAGTTGTGGAAAGTAGTGCAGGCAATTTGTATCTGTATTTTACTAAGCCATTTGACGGAAGCCTAGGCAATATTCTTGGAGCCAAGAAGAATAATGATAACTTAGATTTTCTATATATTCAAAAGTGGCTGGCATATTATGTTTATCAATCTCTAATTATCTGGAGAGAGGTGACTAATGGTATTATTTTGCAATTGCAGTGTATCTGCCCTGTTGATTTAATTTTAAAACAATAATTTATACAAACACATGGTTTTGTAAATAAACAGAATTATGAAAACAATAATTTATACAAACACATGGTTTTGTAAATATACAGAATTTTAAATAATTGAATTTTATGAAAGAATAATAAATATTTAGAAGTTGACAATTTAATAATTCTCCTTGTATTGGAAAATAACAATAAAAAACAAACCTGCAGATTAGGAATCTCAACACTGTAGGTGATTTTTCTTTAATTTTGACTTTTATCCCAAAGTTAATAAAGTAAATATTTCACTATATTAAGTGAAAATAAGATTCACACATCGATTATTTTATAGTCTATTTATAAATGCAGTATTTACAAACCTTTTTTGAGTACACATATTTTATAATGTTATGCACTTTAAGGATAAAACATGGTTATAAGAAAATATAAATATTTTAAATGAAAAATTAATTAAGTTACTAAGTTATTAAATGCAATATAAATTATTTTAAAAGAACAAGTAATAAATGTCTTTTATACTTGTTATTATTTTTAGAACACTTACAATACTGTACAGAGAATAAATAAAAGTAAGAATATGTGGATCATTTAGATATTTAAAGGAGACTGTGAGAAGAAAAAAATTATTATCCTTGTGGGTTGAAAAGATTATCAGAAATGCTAAGATGCTGATACTGCAATATTCGTTTAACTAATAATATATGCTCTCTCTCTCTTTTATCATAATGAAGCTATCTAACTACCTTCAGGGGATGTTATAAAGATTAATTACTTCATTTTTGCAAGAGTTCATAAAGTTTAATAATATTAAGTAAAAGGACAGATGAAAATTGAAGGAAGAACTATTAAACATTGTTACAAACCCACTGATTATTAATACTTATAGGAATGAAGGTCATCATTTCACTTGCAAGATCTATTAATGTACAGTCAGAAAATATGACAAAAATTCATTAAAAATTTTAAGAATCTACCTTATACATTATGTGAATAAAATGTGTATGAATATTTTAATTAAACCTTGACAAACTCCACCCTTTTAATGCTTAACCTTTCTTCCCATTCATGACAGTGTGCTCTGCCTCTTTTTCTAGCTCTATGGCCCTTTTTCATTCTCTCTCCTTCTTTGACCTTTCCGTAAAAGAGGGTATTTCTCAGTGTTCAGACATTTTGAATTTATCTAAGAAGGTATGCATTCTTTACGGCATATCAGCTTTTATACCCATTTAAGTGACTTCAAAATCTATATTATTAGGCCTTTAATATCTTTTTCACTTTTCTATATTTGTCTGATTATTCTTTTAGCTAAATTTCTGAAAGAGTCCCCAGATGTTTTAGGCTTTTGATCGGGTTGACAACTTGAATGCTTGGGGAAATGTACTGAGCTGCATCAGGAAGGAGTTGAATAAAGTGACAAAAATATTGTTCTAGAGAGTGGAATCAGTGAAATAAGTTGTACTTAAAATTATAGCTGAAGGGAGTAGGGAAAAAGGGGACATGACCTTAACCCAGAAATTGATTTCCTTGAAAAGTGAAAGCATACCGAAGTGGGAACCTGGAAAGGTGTGATGGATTGGACTGCTGTCAGAAATTGTGGAAGTTTGAGCTTTGAGACTAAACTCAACTGCCTCCTGGGAGAGAAATGATATTAGCTCTCTGTTTAGATTGGGAATCTAAACTGTATTAGCTCCTGCTGCAATTCCACTACCTTTCAGACAACTCCCACCTCAGTGGCTCAGAATAACGCAAGTTGATTTCTCATTCCTGGTCTGCAGGTCAGAAGCAGTGACTCCCCTTTAGGCTGAATGTGGGTTTCAGGGTGCATGTCTCTCCTGCACATCTTCTTCCAGGATTCACCCTGAAGGACTATGGGCTTATGGAGCATGACCTCATGGGGTAACCGGCAAAGCTCCTGCAGCTGGTGCTCGACCTGTCACGTGGACTTCTTTGTCCACATCTCATTGGCCAAAGTGAGTCCCAGGAGAAAGCCCACTGCTTGAAAAAGAGGGAAGTAGACTCTAGCATTCACTATGCACTCTTCCACTTAGTCCCTTGATTTCACTTGCTTTTAAATGATTTTTTAAATGTCACTGGTTCCTGAGGTCACAGGTCTGAAATGAGTCATCAGGGCTGCATTCCTTTTGGATGATCTAGGGCAGAATCTATTTCCTGGTCTTCTCTGCCTTCTAGAAGTGACCTTTAGTTAGCCTTGGATCACACCAACCTCTGCTGCTTCTCTGGTTTACTACTACATTTGATGATATGCTCTCTAGGATCTAGACCAAAACTTATCATTGATGTACAGAATAGTGTCCAGTAAGTAGTTTTAGAGAATATTTGTTAAATTTTAATAATATTTAAACTCTCTGAAATTCTATTTGTGACTTTTCATAATAGCAGTTTAACAAATAAAATTCCTCCTCTCATAGATGCACCAGTCAACTGGAGGAAGAAGGGGTTGAACATAAACACACAAAGAATGCAATCACACTATGATAAACTGTATAAAGTAACATACAGAGTGTTACAAGACTCTATAATAAGAAGCTTTTGTAGCTAATGAGAAGTGATATTTACAAGGATGAATATCATGGAGAAATTGATATTTAGGCTAAGAACTGAAAAATCATTAGCAGTTGGCCATGTGAAAGTGGTTGATCTATTCCAAGTAGAAAAATCAGCATGTTTATGAATTTTTTGCAGTCCCCCATAAACTAAAGTAGCTACAGAATTAAGTAGAGTGAATCTTTATTTCATTGCTACATTTTCACATACATAATAGGGTCAATTTTCTACTATTTATGGAAGTAGTAAACATAGGAAATAAGTAACACCCCAGTGAATGAAGGCCCTAGGATTTCTTTCAATGTTCATATGATTTGGGAGAACATAAGACACTTATCTGAATAGTTAGCATACGATTTTAAGTTCCCACATAAGGATTTTTCAGTGGAATAGAATATTTGGTTCATGTTGATTTAAATTCTAAATGAATCACTCAACATATATATATTAACAATGATTGGCTCATACAAGATATTCTGGACTTGGAGTCAATCTCTAAAATTTATTCACTCATAAAAACTGGCTTAGGCCTGCTCCTGGGTGGCAGAGGGCAGGCCCAATCCCTAGGTGCAGCCCCTGGTCGGGCTCAGAGCAGGGCTGATTGGGGAGTTGGGGTGCCGCCCCCTGTCATGCACAGAGCAGGGCGGATTGGGAGGTTGCGATGCCACCCTCAGTCACGCTCAGGGAAGGGCCAATTGGGGGGATGGGGCACCGCCCCCTGTCACACTCAAGGCAGGGTCGATGGGGAGGTTGCGGCGCCACCCCCTGTCACCCACAGAGCAGGGCCAATCAGGGGGTTGGAGCGCTGCCCCCTGTCACGCACAGAGCAGGGACCATCAGGGGGGTTGGGGCTCCGTACCCTGTCACGCACAGAGCAGGGCCAATCAGGGGGGTTGGGCGCTGCCCCCTGTCATGCACAGAGCAGGGCCCATCAGGGGGTTGGGGAGCTCCCCCCTGTCATGCACAGAGCAGGGCCGATCAGGGGGTTGAGGAGCTCCCCCCTGTCACTCACAGAGCAGGGCCCATCAGGGGGTTGGGGAGCTCCCCCCTGTCATGCACAGAGCAGGGCCGATAGGGGAGTTAGGGCACCGCCCCCTGTCACACACAGAGCAGGGCAGATCAGGGGGTTGGGGCGCCGCCACTGTCACACTCAGGGCAGGGCCGATGGGGAGGTTATGGCTCTACCCCGTCACACACAGAGCAGGGCCTGTGGGGGTGGGGGGGTTG
>NW_005871806.1:153934-171032 GCF_000147115.1 Myotis lucifugus | reverse complement strand
CAGGGCGATCAAGGGGGTTTGGGCGCTGCCCCTGTCACGCTGATCCGGTGCCAGGAGGGCTCGCGGCTCCGCTAATCCTGGTGCTGGGAGGCATATTACCCTTTTACTATATAGGATAGAGGCCTGGTGCACGGGTGGGGGCCGGCTGGTTTGCCCTGAAGGGTGTCCTGGATCAGGGTGGGGTCCCCACTGGGGTGCCTGGCCAGCCTGGTTGAGGGGATGATGGCTGTTTGCAGCTGGTCACACACCCTTCAGGGTGGGGGTCCCCACTGGGGTGCCTGGCCAGTCTGGGTGAGGGGCTGAGGGCTGCTTTCAGGCTGGAGGTTGTTGACTGAAGCTCCCAACTGCTCCTTTTTTTCTTTTTCTTTTTTTTTATTCTGGGCCAGCTTTAGCTCTGACTCTAGCTCTGAGGCTTCCGCTGCTGAAAACAGGTATCTGGTTTGTTTGCGTTCTATAATCGAAACAATGTATAACTCCAGCTCTGAGATACCGGCCGGCTGAAAGCTGGTTTCTGGGGTTTTGTTTAGCTTCTAGATTTGTTAGAATGTTTCAAACTGCCAGCTCAGAGGCCGGCAAGTCAGGTGGGGAACGTTGGAGTCCGCCATCACTGGAGCAAGCAAGCCTCATGTTCGCTTCCAGCTGCCTGGCTGCTGGCCGCCATCTTGGCTGACAGTTAATTTGCATAAGGATATGCTGATTAGCCAATGGGAAGGGAAGCGGTCGTACGCTAATTACCATGTTTCTCTTTTATTTGTGTAGATTACATCTTTCATTTGTAGACTTAAGATTTAATATATCTAGTTATATTGTTAGTTTGCACAGATATTATACACACACATATGTGTATATACACATATAAGCACATACTTTTTTTTTTACTTTTACAGAAAAGTAATCCATTTTTGTAAGAATAAAAATATCTTTTCCTTCCTGACAGTGTAATCTGCTCTCGATATTCATTTTTATTATATTCTGTAACATACTGATTGTCTCCACAGTATAGCCTTAACCAAGGAACAAACCTTCAGGGAGGAAAAAGACATTAGAAATATCTCCACATCTGCTTTCAGCCTCTCCATTATTACCAAGAATGTTCTAAGTCACCTTGTGTCTGATGACATTAAATCAGAGAGACCAGGCAAAGGAGGCCATGTCGGCACACTGACAGTGCATCCACTGTACTGCCTGGTCAGTTTATACCCTGTCACTTTCCATTTAAAGGGCACTAAATAGAGCAATTATTATCTAGGACAAGTTTGTAAATTAATTCCACATTTTGTGTTCTCCTCTGCAACAGCAATTAGTTTAAAATGACAATTGCAATGTCATAAATGTCTGACATTTTTCGTTGAATTCATTTCATTGTTTACTTCTTTCATACTTATTTTAAGCCTTTTAGAAAAGACTGCATTAAACTGGGATGACGAAAAAATTCTCCCAAGCTAAGTTTTTTAGAGTTAAGATTCTCAATATGGCTTAAATACACTGGATACATTTTGATTTTCTACATTTAGGAGAGTTTACTAATGCCTTCTAAACATTGTTCTCTGTTTTCAGATTTTATAAGTAAAATGTTTGTTGTAAAGAATTTAGACAATAGAAAAAATATAGAGGAGAAAATAGAGATCATCCTAAAGCTGAGCATCTAGAAATAGTTACTGCTCTTTCAAACATAACTTTCCAATCCTGTGTGTGTGTGTGTGTGTGTGTGTGTGTGTGTGTGTAAATAATGTTCCAGTCAGGTGAGAGAAACTTGAGTTTCTTTCTAATCTGAACAAAGGGAAAGCTACTATAAGGATTAAATAATTATTTACAGGAGATTACTAAGAGGGAATAAAAGAGAACTCTAATGAAAAGCCTAGTGCTGAGGGAGAGTAACCAAGGATGGCATAAACTTGAAAGGGCCCCAGATTTCTAAAGATGGGTAGAAATTACAAGGCATACTATAAAGGAGGACTATCGGAGAGTTACCATGGTCATGTCAAAGGAGGCTGTAATAAGAGTAGGAATTGCAATGAACCTAAGACCGTCAAATGTGCTTACATTCATTGCATAATAATATTGCAAAAAATAATAATTGGTAACCCTTTTAAAATAAGTAACAAATTGATTATATAAAAAACTGGTTAATAAGTATTTATTCTCCTTATAATGGTACCATTGGGCAACTAAATAGTAGACTAGATAAAGCATTGCCTTGTAAATTCATTAAAACAAAATGAGGTAATTTGAATATTAATATTTCAGAACCCCTAATATTTTAATAGATCTATGTGTTGAGGAACAGTGGATGCTAACACCAAAAAAAGAAGAAAAAAGTGGAAAACAGACATTAATTGTGAAAGAACAGGTCACCACTATGGTCTTGGTAAAGCAATAGAACCTGATTCTGATCAAGCATCCGGATCCCAGTTGTCAAGATGCAGGAAATGTAGATGACAAATGAATATAGTGAACCCTGAAAAAAGTCTATAGTCTGAATTCCTCAGGATCTTCAAGAGACATACTGTAATTAAAGAAAAGGAAGGAGGGGAAATCTGTAGTTTAAAATAAATGTAAAAGTAATATAACCTTTTATTATTTTTAATTATTTTTAATTTTTTTCCTTTATTGATTAAGGTATTACAAATGTGTCCTTATCCCCCTATTGTCCCCCCATCCCACCACTCATGCCCTCACCCCCTGGGTGTCTGTATCCATTGGTTATACTTTTTAAAATGGGGGCAGGCACTCTTGGGTGATAAAATCATACGGAAAAGCAAGGAAGTAATTATTATAAAAGCATATTGGGTAGTGCTTTTGGAAGAAGAGCCATGATTAAGACAGGAACTGAAGGGGCTTTGGGGATGCTGCTAAAGTTTCAGTTTTTTTATGTGGGTGATGGTTATAAGAATATACACTGTATAACAATTCATTACTCTCCACTTTCATTTTTTTGTGCGTTTTATTTTACAATAAAAGGTCCAAAAAGCTTTCATGAAAATAGCTGACATATATATATATATTTCTTTTTAGATAAAATTATGCTTATAACAATATCTGAAATAGTATGCCCTAAATTGCATGTTGTTTGGTGGGGGGACAGCAAAGGAAAATAATTGATCCTTATATTTTCCATTTTTACCATTCTTTTATGTTTTAATGTGTTGGAAAATTCAGTTCCATGTCAAGAAAAAAATGAAAATGCAAACCATTATACCTAAGTTACTACCAAGCAAAGCCAGTTTAAATTCTTTTTTCAAAATGCAGTTTTAAAAAATTATCTTGACCAAGTGTTATTCTTCCAAAAGGAAATACCTGAGAGTGTAATTTTTAGTTGTTAAGGGTGGTCAGATATTAGTCAAGAATATCTAGGGATCCTGACCTCTATTTTTTAAAAAATATATCTTTATTGATTTCAGAGAGGAAGGGAGAGGGAAAGAGACATAGAAACATCAATGATGAGAGAGAATCATTGATTGGCTGCCTCCTGCATGTCCCCTAATGGGGATCAAGCCCGCAACCCAGGCATGTGCCCTTGACCAGAATCGAATCTGGGACCCTTCAGTCCGCAGGCTGATGCTCCATCCACTGAGCCAAACCAGCTAGGGCCCTGACCTCTATTTCAGGATCCCTTTCTTAAATGATGAATTCCTATTTTAAAATAATTTTCTTTCCTGACTTCAACAGTGGCAAATAAAACCAGAACTCTAAGTCATACTGGAGTTTTCTAATATTAGGTAATACTGTAGACTTCATTCCAAGAGAATTAATACAGCCTCTTTAAAAGAAGGAAATATCACAGACTGCATCCACAGTGCAAACAGAATGTGCTCATAAAGAGCCATTTTCAGTATAGAAGGAGAATAATGTTGTAATATAGATTCAAAAAGTAGGAAAACAATTTTTACATTACTATTCAATCCTGATATTATTATGACAAAAAAAGGATAATAATTGACAAGCATCCTTCAGAAGTTACTATTTTATAATATAAATATTAAAATAATTATAATTTAATATTATTATTAAATATTATAAAATATTTAATTTTATAATTAAACCCTAGCTGGTTTGGCTCAGTGGATGGAGCATCAGCCTGCGGACTGAAGGGTCCCAAATTCGATTCTGGTCAAGGGCACATGCCTGGGTTGAGGGCTTGATCCCCATTAGGGGACATTTTAAAAAGTATAACCAATGGATAGACACCCAGGGGGTGAGGGCATGAGTGGTGGGATGGGGGAACAATAGGGGGATAGAGACACATTTGTAATACCTTAATCAATAAAGGAAAAAAATTAAAAAAAATTAAAAAAATAATAAAAGGTTATATTACTTTTACATTTATTTTAAACTACAGATTTTCTCTCCTTCCTTTTCTTTAATTACAGTATCTCTTGAAGATCCTGAGGAATCCTGGATCAAATATTAAAAAATATTCCTTCTACAATTTTTTCAAGTTTAAGAATTTTTTCTTTCTCTACATCTAACAAGACAACAATATATACTGTGTACAGTTATGGAGGCCATTCTATTTTTCAGCTTCTCAAACTGAGATTCAAATTCACATCTTTACAAAATGTGCAACATGCTGGGATCAACACAACCTCAGTATTAATAGGATTTATCTTCCCATAATACAACTTTAGGTGTTTACTGGCAAGTAGTTAAGGGATTTGCTTATACCATTTGTCATGTGCCTTCTCCGTGGGTGGTACTGTGCTTAATACTAGGGATACTCTATTGCACAAGGGGCATTGTCCTTATATATGTGCCTTTCATTCCAGTAGATGATACAAATACATAAGTAAATAAATTAATAAGATATATACAGGTTGTCATAGGTGTCGTGAAGTCAATGAAAATGATATCAGTATTACGATTGGGCATTTAGAGGGAGTAAAATTACGCGCTGCCATTTAAGCTGACACCTAAAGAGTGAAGAACTAGTCAAGTGAAGACCTGTGCAAGCAAGGTTCTATCTAGGGAGAGGAGGTGCATGTCAAAAACCTTAAAAACAGTGGAACCTGGAGCTTAGTGAGCAGGGGGAGAATGTGATGAGGAAGGAGAGGTTGTCATAGATCAGATCATGGGTGTTCTTTTTTCTTGTTTTGTGTTAAAGAAGTATGACATGATGCTACACTCCCAGGGTGCAGCAACTCATTTCTAGTGAACAATAACTTAATGTTATATTTATACTAAGATGCCACAATGTTTAAGTAATAATTTATGTGAATTCTAATAAGTAATTGTTTACTGTGGAGTTAGAGATTGGGTAAGCAACACTCCCTTTCTCATCCCCCAAAGACTCCCCACCACCAGCCACACACATTGGCCTGTGAGTCCCAGGCTCCTTCAGGCTTTGTATCATAGAAGTAATGAGTTGCCAATCCACAAAATAGTATATATTTACCATTTCTAAGGCAGTGAGCAAAACCAGACCAAAACCCTAATATGTATTCTCTCTCATGAATTAGTAAGATATATTTTCTCACAAAATGTATGCATATATACATATATTCTAACACATGAAATATACACACACTCAGAGCAAAGAAAGGAGATAGGGGGAAGGGGAATTGGGGTGAGGGGCAGGGAAGTGGAGTGTTTAGAAAAAGCTTTACTGATGGCAAGATGCGTAAGAAAAGGTATGAAGAAGGTAAAGTTACAAATCCTGGGGATACCTAAGGATCATAGGGAAGTGTGCTCAAGGGAGGGCAGAACAAGTACAAAGACTAGGAGGTTAGATCATTCTTTATATGTGGAAAAGGAAGGTGTGGGGTGAGGAAGTGAGAGAGTAGGACATGAAGTCAAACAGGTAACTAGCTTTAGAAGTAAAGGGTGTGAGACATCAGAGTATATATAAAGTTCTCAGCCAGAACAGTAACAAAAAATAAACGAAGAGGACATTATTGGTGGTCGGGATTTGCTTTCATTCAATATAATTGTAAGTGCCTTTTACATACCAAAGTGAAGGTGCCAAGTAACCATTCTGATTTTGCCTTCTTTCTCCCTGAAAATGAGCACCAGGCATGTTTGGCACTGAGGGCTGTGGTAAGGGAGCAGTGATACACTCTCTGGACTGGGGTTGACCCCGAATACATGTTTGTGCTTAGGAAAATCATACCTGAGTCAGTCGTAGATGAGCTCTGGGCCAACAGTGTCCAAAAAAAAAAAAGTAATTAGAAGTTTTCTAGTAGCTACATTTAAATGTGTAAAAATAAATGGGTGAAATACATGTTAATACAGTTTTTTATTTCATTCAGCTTATCCAAATATTATCCAAAATGCAGATTCACACCTTTTTGGAGAAGTGTCTATTTAGGTCCTCTGCCCATTTTTTAATTAGATTGTCAACCTGGTTTTGAGTTGCGTTTTTTATATAATTTGGAAATTAACCCTTTATTCAATATGTGATTGGTGAATATGTTCTCCTATACAGAGGATTCCCTTTTCATTTGGTAATGGTTTCTTTAGTTGGATGTAGCCTCATTATTAAAAAATGTTCCTTTATTTCCCTTGCCCTAGGAGACATATCGGCAAACATATTGCTACCAGAGATGTCTGAGATTTTACTACCTTTGTTTTCTTCTATGATTTTTACGGTTTTGTGACTTACATTTAAGTCATTTATCCATTTTGGGTTTATTCTTGTGTACTCTTTAATTGTATAAATCCCTTGATATTTCTGAAGATTTTGATTCACTAATACTGATGTTCAACTTAGTTATCTGTATATTTGAAAAGACTCAAAATTAATGTTAATTCCCAGGTAGATTGAGAAACACGGATCAAATAAAACCAATTGTACATGTGTGTCAACCCTAACTATGCTCTTTGATGCCTCAGGGTATTTATTCATGATGCTTCTTTTGCCCATAATCCCTCAAATCAGACACCTGTAAATATTTAGGTGGACTTCAGTTTAGTACCAGGATACTTACATAGTTCTAGCTGGCTCAGCTCCATTACCTGATCATAGACTTTTGGTTTGAAAATAATCTAACTTTTTTAGGCAGAAGATAAAGGGGAAATGCTTGAACATGTATGGTTTCTAATGATTCAGAGTAGGATCCCTATTTATTTATTATTTTTATTTAAAAAGTTAGTGGCAATAAACTTTACAACATAATTTTGTTGACTAAAATCCCTAATACATCTGTATTAGTATGCATGTGGTATCTCTGGATTTTCTGTGCCATTATATACCTATGCCATTTGTATCTAATTTGTACCAGCTTAGAATTACATAAACATATTCACATTGGTATTTCAATAAAAAATGAATACCCTCTATTAGAAATAACTCAGTTTAATTTTTAAAATTAAAGCATTGGGTATATACCATAATTCTAAAATAAATCTTTAGGACAAGTAGCTATTATCACATTATAACTGAAGATGTGTGCCTTGAGAATATTTTTTCATGATTCATTTATAATTAATTACCTTCAAACATTTCCCATATAATGATTATTTAACTTTCTAAGATATTGAAACTAGTCAATATAATTTTACCTCATAATACTCAACTGGTTCTGTGAAAATGCAAATTAAAGAGCAGAGTATTAGGCAAATTTAATTTGCATGAATATGGTGTATATGCATAAAATGATTTAGAATATTGGATATCATTACCCAATTATTACATTCATAGACCATAATAACGAACAAGAGGAATTTTCCACATAAAAGATATTAACAAAATGGGAAATTTTATAGGCATACAATTTATATCCCAAATCCTAACATGGACCTGAATGCCAATATCTATAGAGATAAGAAAATAAAGGTAAAAACATTTCTTTCAACGTTCTGAAGAATATCTCTATAGGGAATATGCTTAATGAGGTTGCATATTTTTTAGATCTCTTCTAAAGGATTTGAAAGTACACAACTATATTTTCTGCTCTATTTAAACATTGGGATAACACACTAAAGTGAATATGATTATGCAGTGTAGTAATTTAGAGATTAAGAACACACTTTTCAAATTAGATAGCGGAAGTTTGATTTGTGGTTTTACTAGTTATATCTTGCATGTATTCTTTAACCTAAAGCTATGCTTTTCTTTCTACAATATAGAATATTATCTATCATAGGAATGTTGTTAATATAAATACTATAATCATTAAAATATTAATACAGTGTCTGCATATATGTGTACTGAGTGGTAAGTACACATCACCTATTATTTTTTCCATTGAAACAAATAGAAACACACCCCTTTATCTCTTTTCAAATTATTTTTTAAAATATAGTCTAAGCTTAACTCTTCTCATCTTAAATGTTAAGTACATTTACTGAAAAATCTTGCATATGAACAAAATACATTTCATAACTGAGATATTTAGAATACTTGATAAATTCTACTTTTAATATTTTTTGAAAGTAGAAGTATTAGAATACCTAATGCTAGAATACAAAGAAATCACTTAATATTTATTGTTAAAAAATAAAATGTGTAAAAAATAATCTACAGCAAGTTTGGAAAGAAAAAGTTTTGCATTTTGTCTTGGAATATTAAGGTGAGCCTTTAATTTCAGCTCCTGGTTTATACTTTTTGTGTAATTTTGAACAATTCACTAAACCTCTTTAAGGCTTAATTTTCTTATCTGTAACCTAGAAATAATAACAAATTATAGCTTATAATTTTTAACTTACCTTAATTATAGAAATATTTGTAAGTGTGAGGAGAGCTGTTTAAATATTACCATATAATTTAAATGTGCTCATTAGAAATATAATAAAATATACATTATTTTTAAAATTTATCTTTATTGTTGAAAGTATTACAGATGTCAACATTTTTCTCACCATTATCCTCTTCTACCCTACTCTTGTTCCCACCCTAGACCTTCCCCACACTATTTTCTGCATTCTTTTCTTGATCTACAATTTATTTAATTTAAAATAGAAAAAACAAAAGAAAAGAAAAAACAAATGTAATGCTGGAATTCCCTTCTACAATGGAGGTATATTTCATTTCTACCTTATACTTTTCTAAAGGCTTTGTATCATGTTTGTTTCAGAAATTCAATGGAGTGAAAATATTCCTTGTGTTAAGATAAAGTTCAGCTTTAATATATACCCATGTTTATGGAATATTATATGTTTCTAAAAATATCTGAAGTCATTGGTAAGTGAAAAAAAGAAAACTATCAGATTTTTAGAATAATATGTTCCATATGAATTAATCACTTAAAATATGCCTGTGTATATAAATATATACTTATGCCACTATAGAGGAAAAGAACACGAGGGATACACACCAAACTATTGATAAACTACCTCTGAGATAAGGACATAAAAGGAAAGAATTTTCACCTTTTATTTTACATATTTCTAAACTGATTGATATTTTCACTGAGAATATTTACATGTATTATTTGCATAATCTAAGCACCAATTCAGAGAAAAATAAAATCACTATTAAGGAAGAATAGTCATTTGTAGTTAACACATTGCGTACCGCATAGAAATCTCTAAGACATACGCCAGGGACTGCACGTTTTGGGGCAAACTGCACATTATTTAAATCATCATAATGCACTTTAGGTGTTGTTTTTCAATAATTATAACATTTTTATTTACAAAAACAATTAAACAATTAAAGTTCCTAGTACTTTTTTAACTTATGGTCTGCGTAAAACATTTTCCTCTATGAAGAGGGACCAAACAAAATTTACATAACTATCTAGATTCACTCCTTTTTCCATGGGTGTGAAAAACGAGAACACTCGTGAGCGGCCCTTAACAGATGGCGCGCGAAACACGAGAAAACTCCTGAGCGGTACGAAATGTGTTAATATCTACATAATGGAATATCAAGCCCAAGCTTCTAATATTTGTCAGACTAAAATCTCTGATAGACCTGAAAAATCTAACCTCAAAGCTGAGCAGTCAAATTAAATATAGATATTGAAGAGTTTAAACATTCCACTAATGAATCAATATCAGATCTTAAAAAATAGAAACTGATTATTTTATTATTTTTCCATGTCTACATGAACACTGTGGCAGGGCCAGAAGCAGTACTTAGAGTTGGAACTATTAAACATTAAACTATGTCTACTTGCAAATGAAGCATCTAATCACATATCCTGATAATAATTGTTTTACTCCAGCTCAAATATGTATCTGCAAACATATGATTTCCTAATTCCTTGATGTTTATCTACCTTTGAGTCTGCAGATATACTTGTTTTTATAAATGTATGGTAGCTATACATCTAATATAATATATACATATGCATTTGATACATATTATGTATGTATATAATATGTATCAAATATTTTCTTAAACAAATTATTACCAAAAAAGTAAATGGTGATCTGGTTTACTTTGTATGTGATGATATATCGAGTTCATTAAATTAAATGTAGTTCAGGTTTTCTGCCTCCATACATAGGTATGATTTATGTATGTGATTAAGTGCATATGTGTATTGAACTTTTAATGTGTTTCTACCTAAATTGAGGTAGGAGAATGAAAAATCATAGAAGAGAGATGGCCTGTTGGATAGAAATATGAAAATGATGCTTTAATAATCCTATCCTATATAATAAAGAGGCAATATGCAAATTAACCCTCACATCCTCACAAGATGACAGGGGTTAGTGAGAGATGACCCCTGTGACCAGGCTGGCAGGGGTTAGTGAGAGATGACCAAATAACTGAACAAGCGGCTGCGTGGGACGACCAAGCCGGCCGGCGGGCCGTGGGGGTGACCAGGCCAACAGGGGGGGCAGTTGGGGGTGACCAAGTCATCGGGGTGCATTTGGGGGCAGCCAGGCCAGCAGGGGGGCAGTAAGGGGTGACCAGGCTGGCAGTGGGGGGCAATTAGGAGCGACCAGACCCGGCTCTGAGGGGTCTGTTGGGGGTGACCTGACCTGGGATCGGGCCTAAACCGGCAGTTGGACATCCCCCGAGGGGTCCTGGTTTGGAGAGGGTGCAGGCTTGGCTGAGGCGACAGCCCCCTCCGGGCCTCTAGTATAATAAAAGCCTAGGTGGTGTCACGCGTGACGTCATCACAATATGGCCACCACAAGTTGGCCACCACAAGATGGCCACCCTCATGTCGTCACAAGATGGCTGTCACAAGATGGCTACCACAAGATGACCGGAAGGGGAGGGCAGTTGTGGACAATCAGGCCAGCAGGGGAGGGCAGTTAGGGGTGATCAGGCTGTCAGGGGAGGGCAGTTAGGGGTGATCAGGCCAGCAGGAGAGGGCAGTTGAGGGCGATCAGGCTGGCAGGGGAGCAGTTAGGAGGTGATTAAGCTGGCAGAAGTGGCTGGGGGCAATCAGGCAGGCGAGTGGTTAGGAGCCAGCAGTCCCGGATTGTGAGGGGGATGTCCCTGTGGAATCGGGCCTAAACTGGCAGTTGGACATCCCCCAAAGGGTCCCAGTTTGGAGGGGGTGAGGCTGGGCTGAGGAACACCCCCCCCCCACCATGCATGAATTTTGTGCACCAGGCCTCTAATATATATATAAATTTTAAAGCATCATTTTCATATTTCATATTGCTGACAGATTAAGCAACTAGAATAATTGTGTATATGTAAAACCCTGCCAGAGGTAGTTTCCTGATAACTAGGGACTTGCTGAGTTGACATCATGACATATGGTAAAGAAATTAAAAATTTTAAAGCTTCTAGGAATCTTGCCTTGTGCCACTGAAATAGACCTGCAGCCTTTTTAAGTGGTAATAAACATTTTGATTAAGTTATTAAAACTGTAATCAAGTTACATGTAAATTGACTTTTTATTCTTCCCAAAGCACTTTTATTAAAGTTTCAGTGCAAAATTTCAGAAACTAAGCTCAAATATCGATAGTCTTCCTATTTGTTTTTTTCTCATATTCATTCACCCATATATTTTTTTTCTTATTTAGTCTCCAAGATAAAACATATTCTTGACTGTGTCCATGTGCTAAGAACTGCTTTACTTACATAAATTAAAATAATCTTTTAACATTTCTGCATTCTAATAGTTAGGCAGCCACTGAATATAGTTAATTTTTTAATTATAAGGTAAGTTAAAAGGAAACAACTACAAAGAAAAAACTATGCATATAAGTCTAACCAATGGACTCAGACACCAAGGAGTTGATGGCATGAATGAGGGGATGGGGAGAAATGGGGGTTAAGGACACATATGTAGTACCTTAATCAATAAAGAAAAAAACAAACAAACTAAAGAGCCAGGTGTAGCCAGAGTCCTGCATTGCAATTTTAACTAGAATGATCAGGATATACTTCCAAAAGAAAAGGTGTCAAATGAGCAAGGCTTGAAAGAAGAGAGGAACAAACATATACATATCTGAAGGAAGATATCTCCAAGTAGAGCAAGAAGCCAGTGCATAGATCCTTGAGACTCGAGCATGAATGTATGTTAAGAGAACTCAAGGAAACCTTGTGTAACAAGTGTCCTTTGAGAGGAAAGAAGAGTTAGCGGATGAAGTTAGTAAGGAAACTGGAGCTAGTTAAGGTATGCTCTTCAGGCCATTGTAAATAGCCAAGCATCACTTAAATACAGAGATACATTCTAAGAAATGCATTCTTAGGTGACTGCATCATTGCGCAAACAACATGAAGTGCACTGGTTGCTGTCTACAGGGTGATCAGTCAAGGCTGGGCCCCCTGCCAGGCTCCCTCAGCGCCTGGGAGCCAGGTGGTGCCCCTGTCCCCCGCCACCACTGCTGGTCGCTGTCTGCAGGGCAGTTGGGCCCCCGCTCGTACCTTCCTTGGCCTGGTGCCGCCGCTCACCTGCTCCACTATCCCACAGCAGTCCCACTCTCATCAGGGCCCATCGGGGCTGGCAGCGCCTCCACTGCCGCCCGCTGCCAGCGCCCTGTCGCTGATGCTGATGTTCTGTGCTGTCCTCTGGTGATCAGCGCATGTTGTTGTGAGCGGTCAAATTCCCGGTTGAACAACCGCCCGAGGGGACAATTTGCATATTAGGCTTTTATTATATAGGATATGATTTATAGTCTACTTTATACAAAGTCTCTGAAAATGTATTTTATTGGGCTTTCAACATTACAGATAGAATTGTTTACTGTTTACAAAACAATTTATAATAATGTAATAGGCAAACATTTCATTTAAAATTGTCTCCATTTTCCAATGTTCCTTACAGTCTTGCTCTTCAGAAATGACCGTTCTTATCAGCTTCTTATATACTTTTTTGTGTATATGTAAGAATATATCTGTATGCTTGAATGTTTCTGTGCATATTATTTCTGAGTATATTCAAGCATATGTTGGTGTAGTTGATGGTATCAGATTATATCTAGTATCATGACACTTTCATAATCACTTGATTTTGTAGAATTTGTAGAATTTTGAACATCCATAAAAGTAGTTTGATAGTACACTGAAGGCTTATATAAGCATTGTCCTATAGTCACCCATTCACCTCTCTTCTTCCCATGTTATTTTGTAGCATATCCCATACACTATGCTGTTTTACTTATAAGTATTATAAATATTTCAGCATGTATCTGTCTGAAAAACAGGGATTCTCTCATGTTATTTTTTAATAACACAAATGCAATACTATTAGTGCATCTTGAAGTAAATGGACAGTAATTTGCTATTATTTTAAATACTAGAGGCCTGGTGCACGAAATTCATGCACTTGCAGGGGGAGCCCTCAGCCTGTCCTGCACCTTCTCACAGTCCGGGAGCCCTCGGGGGAGCTCCTGCCACTGTCACTGTGCTCACCAGCTGTCAACCAGGCTTCTGGCTGAGCGGCGCTCCCCCTGTGGGAGCGCACTGACCACCAAGGGGTAGTTCCTGCATTGAGCATCTGTCCCCTGGTGGTCAGTGCACATCATAGTGATTGGTCATTCTGCTGTTTGATCTATTAGCCTTTTATTATATAGGATTAAGTGTAGTTTGACAGCTGCATCACAACCATTATAACTTCATTTTAATAATTAATTTAAAAAATCAATATTGAAATAATATAAACATAGATCAATTGGTTAATATTGCCTATGAAGCCATTAAAAAATCTAATGAGCTCCACTTCATCTTTTATTATTCTTTGTACTTTATTAAAGAAAAGGGGCCTTCAGTATTAATTTTAAGCAGCAGTATTATCTGGCAGTTTTTGCAAACTAAATATAGGCTATGAGATCCAGCAATCTTGCTCCTAGATTTTTACTCAAATGAGGTGTAAACTAATATACACACAAAAACCTACAATGAATGTTTGCAGCAGTTTATTCATAATTGTTAAAACTTGGAAGCAAACAAAATATTATGTATGATACTGTGGACATTATGCATCTGTCAAAACCCATAGAACACAAAGAGTGAAAAGAGTGAAGTCTAATGTAAATGGTAACTTTAGTTAATAATAATGCACTGATATTGCATACAGTTATAGTAATTGTACCACACTAATGCAAGATGTTAATAATAGTAAATGTGGGGAGCTTGTGAAAGTTTATATAAAAACCTTCTGCAAATTCTTCATATTTTTTCTGGAAACTTAAATTTTTTCTAAAGATTATTCTAGGATTTAAAACATTAACATAGAATTATAAAAATATTAAAAGAAATGGAGGGATTATTTTCTGAACAAATAGAGATCTTTACTAACAGATGGAAGATTCATGCATTCAGAGTAGGTGCTGGTAGATGAGAAGGACTCTGGATGGAAGATAGAAATTATGTTTTGATTGTTTCTTATTTCTTAGTAAAATAAGAACAAAATTTCAGAGTGAGGATATTTAAGTGTTAGAACTTTTAGATAAAAAGATTATATATGTATATATTCAAATATCTATATATATAAAAACCTAGCAACCAGAAGGGCAGAATGACCAGAATGACTGGTAGCTATGATACACACTGCAGCAGCCAACCAGCCTGATCTGGGCCCCAATCAGCCCTCCCCAATCAGCCCCCAACACCCTGATCAGGGGAGGGGCCAGCCGCCAACTGCCTGCAGCCCCTCTCCCTGCTGGTCCGGCCCGATGAGCCCCCATCAGGGCGGCTGGCTGGACTCTACCCATTCATGAATTCATGCACTGAGCCTTTAATTATATATATAGTGATAATATGCAAATTAGCTGGGCATCACGACCGGCTCAGGAGGAGGCTAAGTGACATAAGTCAGAGATAAAAAGACAAATACCATGATCTCTCTTACATGTTGAATCTAAAAAAGTCCTCTAAGATTAGAAACAAGTTCAGAATGTCCACTCTTGCCTTGAGCTATCTATATATATATTAAAGCCTAAGTGACCATCGCAACTGAACAGATGACCGAACAGGCTGCGTGGGGCAACCAGGCCAGCAGGGGAATTAGTGAGGGTGGACCAAACCACTGAACAGCAGGCTGTGTGGGGCGACCAGGCTTGCAGGGGGGGCAGTTGGGGGTGACCAGCCTGGCAGGAGAGCAGTAAGGGGTGGCGACCAGGCCAGCGGGGGGGGGGCAATTAGGGGTGACCAGGCTGGCAGGGGCGGTAGTTGGAGTCTACAAGTCTAGCAGTAGGGGTAGTAAGGGGTGACCAGGCCGGTGGGGGGTGGGCAGTTGGGGGCAACTAGGCCAGCAAGGGGGGCAGTTGAGGGTGACCAGGCCAGCAGGGGGGGGCATTTAGGGGCAATCAGGCAGGCAGGCAGGTGAGCAGTTAGGAGTCAGTGGCCTCGGATTGTGAGAGGGATGTCCAACTGCCGGTTTAGGCCCAATCCCCAGGATCAAGCCTAAACCTGCAGTTGGATATCCCCCAAGGGGTATCGAATTGCAGAGGGTGCAGGCTGGGCTAAGGGGACCCCCCTCCTGTGCACGAATTTCATGCACCGGGCCTCTAGTATATACATATTCAGTAAAGGGATTGACTAAAAATCCATGTTCTGATCTAGATAGCCTGCATTCTCCCAATGGCACTACTTTTTCTGCAAATCTCTTTTTAAAATTTCTCTTGCTATTTTATTACACATGTATCTGTTAATAGCTTTAACCATCATTCTCCCCTATATTTTGCTAAATAGAATAATGAGAGGGGAAACTCCAGTAGAGAATAATAATAGGAACAGTGAATATGTCTTTCTCCAGATTAATTCTAACATTTTGTAAGTATCAAGTTTGAAGAATTAGACTCCTTATAATAATCTACATAAATATTTTCACATTCCACTCATTATTCTGCACCATGAATTGTTTTATCTAGAAATTTTAATATAGTATTATTCTAATAGTACAATTAATATTCAGTTTTAAAATTTTACCCTTTATGAAATTGCTGTAAGTTGCAATTACATGGCTTGTGTAGAGTAATTAATTAATCAGCTGCTTTTGAATCCATATTATAGTATTTGACTTATAACCTCTGATAATGATTATTCTATTATTCACCATGAACAATGTTTTCTCCTAGGTCTAATTTTACTTTTATTGAAATTTACTCTAACTCTTCGTTATTCTATTGTAGTATACTGTAATAACAAACATGATAAATTTTTATTATAATTTTTAGTAACAATGATAAAGCCTTTGCACTTTTCAAATAACATAATCAAATTGCCCTATACAGCATTTTTAACAGAAAAAAAGCTACTATGATAGAATGAAATATATTGAACAGCTCCCAGAATATTATTTTATCCTATCTAATAATAGAGAAACATGGTAATTAGCCGTACCTCCGCTACCCTTCCCATTGGCTAATCAGGGCGATATGCAAATTAACTGCCAACCAAGATGGTGGCCGGCAGCCAGGCAGCTTGAAGCTAACAGGAGGCTTGCTTGCTTCAGTGATGGAGGAAGCCAACGTTCCCCGCCTGTGGCTGCCGGCCTCTGAGCTTGCAGTTTGAAACATTGTTACAAATATAGAAGCTAAACAAAACCCCAGAAACCTGCTTTCAGCCAGCCGGGATCTCAGAGCTGGAGTTGAAACAGTGTTTCGATTATAGAACCCAAACAAACCAGATACCTGCTTTCAGAAGCCAAGGCCTCAGAGCTGGAGCCAAGCCTCAGAGCTAAAGCTGGCCCAGAATTAAAAAAAAAAAAAAGAAAAAAAGGACAGGTTGGGAGCTTCAGTCACCCGCCAGCCTGAAAACGGCCCTCAGCCCCTCACCCAGACTGCCCAGGCAAAAAAAAAA
>NW_005871806.1:110756-153834 GCF_000147115.1 Myotis lucifugus | reverse complement strand
TCTTGCACCAGGCCTCTATCCTATATAGTAAAAGGGTAATATGCCTCCCAGCACTGGAATCAGCGGAGCAGTGAGGCCTCCCAGCACCGGGATCAGCGTGACAGGGGGCAGCGCCCAAACCCCCTGATCGCCCTGCAGCTCTGTGTGTGACAGGGGGCGGGGTCACAACCTCTCTATCCGCCCTGCTCTGTTCATGACAGGGGAAGGTGCCTCTACCCCCTGATCAGCCCTGCTCTGTGCCTGATAGGGGGGAGCTCCCCAACCCCTCTGATCGCCCTGCGGCTCTGTGTGTGACAGAGTGCGGCGCCCCATCCTCCCCTCTCAACACACACACAGGCCCTGCTCTGTGTGTGACGGGGTAGAGCCATAACCTCCCCATCGGGCCTGCCCTGAGTGTGACAGTGGCGGCGCCCTAACCTCCTGATCGGCCCTGCTCTGTGTGTGACAGAGGGCGGTGCTCCAACTCCCCTATCGGCCCTGCTCTGTGCATGACAGGGGGGAGCTCCTCAACCCCCTGATGGGCCCTGCTCTGTGCGTGACAGGGGGTGGCACCGCAACCTCCCTATTGACTCTGCCTTGAGTGTGACAGGTGGCGGTGCCCCAACCCCCCAATCGGCTGTACCCTGAGCGTGACTAGGGGTGGCATTGCAACCTCCCGATCCACCCTGCTCTGTGCATGACAGGGGGCGGCGCCCAACTCCCCAATTGGCCCTGCTCTGAGCCTGACCAGGGGCTGCACCTAGGGATTGGGCCTGCCCTCTGCCACCCGGGAGCAGGACTAAGCCAGCAGGTCGTTATCTCCCTAGGGGTCCCAGACTGTGAGAGGGCACAGGCCGGGCTGAGGGAACCCCCTTCCCCCTGAGTGCACAAATTTTTGTGCACTGGGCCTCTAGTTGTATTATAAAATTCTGAGCCCTAGTGAACTCTCTCTACCATAGAATGTGTTCCCAGGGCATTCATGTCCATCTAACCATATCTAAAGTCAAACTGAGTTCACAAACTCTTATCACATGGCTTGTATTATTATTTTGATGTTTTTGTATCCACACTTACAATAAACTAGAATAATATTAATAATAATATCAAATAACATTTTTGTGAGCCTACTATGTACCAGATGGTGTGTTAAACATTTTACATTTATCATTTTACTAGAGGCCCATTGCACGAAAATTCGCGCAATAGGCCTTCCTTCCCCTGGCTGCTTGCACCAGTTTTCCTCTGGCACCTGGGACCCAGGCCTTTGGTCCAGCCGCAGTGTTCAGTCTTCAGTCTTCGGTCTTCACTCTGGCTGGAGCCTTTATTCTTCGCTCCGCGCCTGCGTATGCAAATTAACCACCATATTTGCTGGGTTAATTTGCATAGTCACTCTGATTGACTGGTGAGCATAGCGGAGTGAAACCAATTTGCATGTTTCTCTTTTATTAGTGTAGATTATAACACCTACTATGAAATAGGTCTTGATAATATCTCTATAGTGTAGAGAAGAACAGGAGCCTATAATCACATAACTGACAAGTCATATATAAGTGGCATTAAAACTCAGGAGTGACACTGTGTTCTGTAATTACACCTAGCCTTTATAGCCAGGATGCGATCTAGGTGTCCAAGTATTCATTTATCATCTAACTAAGTCTAATTCTTAATTGTGGCCTTTGAAATTTTCAATGAGATTATAAATTTGGTTTAATGAAAGAAAACATTTAATGAAAAGAAAGTTATGTCTGGATAACTCAGGTTTTAAGCACATAATTGTAATGACGCTATTGTTGATTTTTGGTTAACAAATGAGTTGAAATTTGTCATTTATACATTACACAGAATAAAAATGTACATCATTCACTGGGTTTGGATGAATCACTAAATTCATCCTCACAATTGTAAAGTACAGTTTTTATTGTTACTATCATGACAAATCAGATTACATGGAATTTTTAGGAGTGCATGAAAAACGTTCTGTTGCATAAATTTGTGCATTTTTGTACCAATATTTGGTATTCAGCATTCTTACAGTCATGAGGATCCTTGGAATGAGCAGTCATGACAATATTCAGAGCTTTCAGTGATTTGAATACAAAAAAAATTCTATTATTATAAAATAAACATTGAAGTGGTTTATTCCAATCCTGTCATGTTTGGCCACCTCCAAAAATGAAGCCTTTTTTCCCTATCTTCTTTCTCACTTCTTCTGTACAATGTTATAGGGTAGGTAACATTATCTTCATTCTATACTGAGTGGCCATATTATTATGACCACCTGACGTTTGTAGGCAAATTAGTTATAATTTTATAATTTCTTGCTGAACTTGCTAGAGGGCCAGACCATTATAAATAGGGAAGCAGGTCAGTAGAAGTGATTTTTTTTCTGAAGATATGGGTAAACAATGCAATTTAACAGCCTTTGAACGTGGGATACACACACACACACACACACACACACACACACACACACACACACTCTGAGTGGCCAGATTATTATGACTACCCCATCAGTACTTCCTTGCTGCTTTTGCCTTCAATACTTCGGCGATTCTTCTTGGCATTGACTCCAAGAGATGTTGAAAGGTGATGCGAGGAATCTGACACCATGCCTGATGAATAGCACTGTCCAGTGCTGTGAGATTTGATGGTTGTGGAACCAGCTGCCTGATGGCTCTTTTAACTTCATCCCACAAATGCTCAATTGGATTGAGATCTGGTGATTGTGGGGGCCACCTAAGCAAGGTAAAGTCTCCCTCATGTTCTTGAAACCACTCCTGCACAATATGAGCACCATGGCATGGTGCATTGTCTTGTTGGAAGAAGCCATCTCCATTGGGATACGCCATCAACATGATAGGATGAACTTGATTAGCAATGATACTTAGGTATGTTGTGCTATTCAGACGTTGTTCCACATGAATTAAAGGGCCCAAGTCATGCCAGAAAAACATGCCCCAAACCATAACATTGCCCCCACCAGCTTGAAGGGTTGTACTCATGCATGTGGGGTACATGCTTTCATGCTGTTTCCACCAAATTCTCACTCTGCCATCTGCATGATGCACCTGGAAATGTGATTCATTGGACCACATGACTTTTTTCCAATGCTCGACTGTCCAATCCTTGTGTTCCTGTGCAATTTGGAGATGTTTTATCTTGGTAACTGCCATCAGCAAAGGTGTTCGAACAGGCCTTCGGCTTCAATATCCCATACAATACAGTGTACGGCCAATTTGCCTACAAACGTTAGGTGGTCATAATAATCTGGCCACTCAGTGTATGTATATCCCATGTTCAAAGGCTGTTAAATCATGTTGTTTATACATATCTTCAGAAAAAAATCACTTCTGTTGTGGTAAACAACCTGCTTCCCTATTTATAATGGTCTGGTCCTCTAGCAACTTCAGTGAGAAATTATAGCTAATTTGCCTACAAACGTCAGGTGGTCATAATAATCTGGCCAGTCAGTATATAATAAAGAAATTTTGGGTTTAAAATATGATGTGCATAAAGCTTTCCAATATTTCCAGAACCATTTATTGAAGAGGCTTTCTTTTCTCCTTCGTATGTTTTTAACTACTTTGTCGAAAGTTATTGGCCCATATACATATGTGTGTGTTTTTCCCTGGTTTCTCAGTTTTGTTCCACTGGTCTTTATGTTCTTTTTTTTCCTGCCAATACCATGCTGTTTTATTATTGTTGCTTTTAGTATAATTTGAAGTCAGAGAGTGTGATACCTCCATCTTGATTCTTTTTTTTCTCAGGAATGCTTTGACTATTTTGGGTCTTTTGTGGTTCCATTAGCAACAACATGGATAGATTCTGAGAATATCATGCTAAGTAATATAATTCAGACAGAAAAAGTCAAGAACCATATGATTTCACTCATATGTGGAATATAAAACTGAAAGCAGCAAATGAACAAAACAAAAACTCATAGACATAGATAACAATATGGTGGTTACCAGAGGGAAGGAGAATAACGGGAGAGTAAAGAGTAAAGAGGGTCAAATATAGGGTGTCCCCCAAGTAGTATATATACTTTAATAGCTGACGAGTCTTAATTTTCACTGCTTTTCAGGTTTAACAATGCACCCTCCAACCCTCACCAATTGAAAAGGTATCTCCAGGTATAAACCTGGAAATGTTAAATAACGGGTGAAGCAAGACTAAGCTTTGAACAAAGAAAATTTGTCCTAAAGTGCCACTACACTTTTCTTATGGGTATACATAAAATATAAAGTTTATAATACAAAACTGATTACAGCCAAAGAATTGAGGGCACACAAATATCGAATGAAATGATTCTCTCTTATCAGGTTTCTATCTCTCTCTCCCTCTCTCTTAATCTCTAGGAAATAAATAAAAAATATATTTAAAATGGTTTAAATTTTACAAAGTCTTGCTTTATTATTTGGAGCTGAAAGTACTACTATAATGGAGACAGAATAGATACTGGCATCCCTATTTTTCAAATAAGCATCCAGAGATTTGCATAACTAAAAGGACTTACTTAAATAAAACATGATTAGCAAGTGGCACAATTATTTGACTTTTTGCATTTTTCATTCAACATCTGAGTGATATAAGAGAAACCAACTTTTTATTCCACTTGTAACATAGAAGAAGAGCAATAATA
This sequence comes from Myotis lucifugus, assembly GCF_000147115.1. NCBI lineage: Eukaryota > Metazoa > Chordata > Mammalia > Chiroptera > Vespertilionidae > Myotis > Myotis lucifugus. The sequence continues at coordinate 149,213 of NW_005871806.1, read as the reverse complement.
TAATATAGTGCAAAGCATTCTTATTTAGTACCACTTAGTTGTATTAACTTAAGAAAATCCTACTCCATCTCATTTCCCATTAGTTTTAGATTTCCTTTTCTTCCCTTCCCTTCTTCCCCCTCCTCCCCTCCCATTCCCTCCCTTCCTTTCCCTTTCCTTCCCCTCCCCTCCCCTCCCAAGTATCTTTTTCAATGCTTAGACATGAAAGGTAACACAGCAGACTTAAATTTAAGTAAGCATTCTCTGAATGCTATCTAGTATTACCACAATCTCAGTGTTATGAGATTTTCCTGAATCATCTATCCTTTAAGAAATGGCCCTAGTTACACAGTGCTCTGCTGATTCACGTGTCCTCTGGCTAACTGTGATTCAGAGAGTCTGGCAGTAGGACAAAGTTTGCCTAAATCCTGAAGTATGAACAGTAATAATTGTCATACCTGTGGATTTCAAAGAGGATTCTGTTACAGTAGTTTCAGGTAGTTACTGAGTGGGCCAGCAGTTTCTCTTCTGCCAATTTCTTTAGGTGCAGGAGAAAAAAGGAATAAAAATTCTGACATGTATTTGAATTTTGCTACACATAGGCTTAGTTTGTGAATATAATTATAAAATAATATAATTTAGTTCCATTTAAAAAACAACACACATTTGTCCTGTGATTCAAAAACGCTTTTTTCCTTTAATCCATTAAGATAAATTTTTTTCAACCATCATCTGAATAGCTCTTGAATTGTCACAACTCCCAAATAGCTAGTACATCTAGCATTTCCAAATGACTTTAAAATGGTGCTAAGAGTTTCAGACACCTTGTATAAAAGCCAAATTGCCTTCAATTGCATAAAATAATATTCATGGTCTTTCTTTTTAAATTGCATTTTGAAGTCTATAAAGACCCTTTGATCTTTGCCCTAAAAAATGATCCAGGACAGTATTTCCTCGGGCAGGTTGTGTTCTTCAGAAACAGATGCTGAGATAAAAATAGAGGCACCTGTTGTTCATTTGAAATCAACACTTGAGAAAGGAAGGGAGCGAAGCAGATTTGGGCAAAGAGGAAATCAAAATGTGAAGCATGCCTGACAAAGCCTGGGCCACTCCTACGAGGAAGCTCTAGAGTAAATATTATTGATCAGAGTTGACATGCATCAAGTTGAAATGGCCAGACCTGATTACCCCTACCTCTCCAGGAATCCTGGTGCAGGCTGCCCTCTGCGGAGGTGACCTCCAGTGAGCTGGCATCTGCAGAGCAGACTGCTGGAGTCTGTCTGCTGACCACACTCCTGGCAGCTGGGCAACAAGTCTTTCCTTGAAGGAGGATCTGCATGGCATAGCTCTGTGTCCCAGAAATGGTCTTTGAAGAGAGACAGATGAATAGTAAACATTATAATGTATAGAGACAAACATTTAGTATGCCATTTTTCATTAAAAATAATTCCACAAAGGAAAGAGTAAAACATAGGATATATAACTGTATTTGAACTGGAAGATTAGTTCTCAGGGGGAAAAAAACACTGATTTTTTCTGTCAGAAGTTTGAAAATCTAACTGATGAAGCTGCCCTTTAATGTCCATAGCTGTAAATGTGTGAGACAGTTTGCTTCTTTCATGACTCATCAAATTGTAATCCGGTGTGAACTAACTTTCCAGCCCAAAGATTTGTTTGAAACACACACACACACACACACACACACACACACACACACACACACACCTGAGAAAAGGACTACCTACTAGTAGAAAAATGTCAAAGCACAAGTAGCTGGAGCTGTTTGTATCCTTACAAACTCCTACTCTCAAATGTTATTCCCATGGGTCAGAGTGGTGTCTCTATAATAGAAAAAAAAAGTTAGAAAGAAAAGATTTTGCTTTATATGTTAGAAGTCAAAAACATAATTGCCTATATATAATATTAAATATTGCAGGGGATAAAAAAGAAAATATTTTTCTGCTCATATTATGAACATTAAGTTGTAGTTCTTTAAAAATCATAAGACACTGAGGTAGAGAAGAAGAATATAGGATCTCAAATAGCAATGATTAATACAACACTACAAAATTGTATTGATTGTTGATTACAGATCAACATATTGTGAATTCTTATACTTCTAACTTTCCTATTAGATTGACATTTAAAAAAAATCTCTTTGATTAGGTGTGTGCATGTGTTTACACTTTTATATGATGCTGTAATTTTAGGTTGAAATGCTACATCAGAGTATTACAGGATGTCACACCAAGATAGGCAATATTGAGTGTTCTGTTTTGTTTGAAAGTTTAGATTACTAGAAATGTTAACTTTGGGATGTAAAAAGAGCCAGTTACTAAGGACTATCTCCCTTCCTATAAGGAGGGCAGTGTGCTCGTGGCAGAAGGCATGATCAGTTAGATGAGTTAGTGCTATCCAAGTGCAGATGTTTCCATTTTAACTCTAGATTTCTAAAAACTAATTATTTTGTTTAAACATGTACACACAAACACATACTTACAATAACTATAGCATAATAGTTCCAAATTTGAAATATATATTTCCATAGCCTGAAGTTTTAAATCCTCCTAGTCTGCGAAAGAAGCTCGATGTCGCTGTACCTTAGTTTTCTTGCTTATAAAATGGAAGTACAAATGTGGTTGTTGTACTAGTTGGTTAGTGACAAGTTCTTAAAAAAGGGCTTGGACTTGCTTACCAGCAATATGCTACAAAGTATTCTGATATTATTTTATTGAGTTCTGCTACTATTATTTTAACATCTTTAATTTCTATATGCATTCTACTTCTTCAGATGCCTATGCAAGAAAAAAATTTACAGTAAACAAATTTTATTTCTTTAAATGTCTTACTTTTATCTGCATTTACTATGTTGCATTATAATGTTTTAGCCTTCCTTTCTCTGAGATTCACTCTCCACAGAGATACACATATTGTCCTTCCTTCTTTCCAGTTTACTTTCAAGGTTGCTTTAGTATTGACTGCATATTCCCTAAAATATATGTAATAGTCTTGGAACAGTTAAGTTTTGATCATGTACCACCTATAAGTAACGGTTTATGTTTTTACTTGTTTACTTAAAGGTGCTTCTTTGAATGAAAAATGCATTACATAATTGGAATTATTTTTAAAATTTCCTGCAATATGTATTTATTTATTGTTAATCCTCAATTGTAGCTATTTTTTCATTTATTTTATTTTATTTATTTATTCTTTTCATTGATTTTAGAGAGAATGGAAGGGCAGGGGCAAGGGGAGAGAGGAGACAGACTGAGAAACATGGATGTGAGGCAGCCACATCAATTGGTTGCCTTCTGTACGCACCCCAACCAGGGCAGGAAACCTGCGACCCAGGTACTTGCCCTTGTCCAGAATTGAACCCGCAACCCTTCAGTTCATGGGACAACATTCTAACCACTGAGCACACTGGCCAGGGCTCTTGCAATATTTAAAGTAAAATAAACAAAGATAATTAAAAAAATTAGTTTGTATTTACTATTTAGAGTCTTCAGTAGGCTAAGAAACAACTCTTTTTGGTTTTCCAGTATATACTCTTTAGTTGTTTCTGTGCATTTGATGACTTACAAAAATAAAAATATTAACCAGTCCTTAGGCATTAATTGTCACTCAGATATTTACAGGTGAAAGTTTGAAATATGGCAATAGAAATCAAAAAAAGAAAAAAACTATGAGCTAACATAATGCTCAATGATGTAACAGGTACATTTATTAAAATAGAAATTTTCTAACATAAAATATTATGTAAATAATCAATTCCCTAATCTATAGATTTCCAATAGGTAATATTTTAATAATGAATTATGTTGTAACTAGAGGCCCAATGCACGAAATTCGTGCATGGGGGTTGTCCCTCAGCCTGGCCTGCACCCTCTCACATTTCGGGACCCCTCGGGTAGGGTCCGTAGGCCTGGCTCGTGATGAGGGCCTATCGGGGTTTTCCTTCCCTCGGCTGCTGGAAGCTGGCCCTTCCCCCACCGCTGCCACTGCTTGCCATCTGTGCAGCACTGCCCCCCCGCCCCCGCCACCGGTTGCCTCCCTCTGCAGGCGACAGGTGTGGGGTGTGATCAGTTGGCTGGCATGGGCCTTCCTCGGTGGGAGATTGCTGGCCAGCCCCACACACCCACCATAGTATCACTGGCTGGTGGCCTGGGCCTCCCTCTGTGGGGTGATTGATTGTGGGTCCCCTAGATTGAATGCCCGCAGAGGGAGGCCCCGCCCACCCGCTGCAGTGCCACCAGCTGGGTGGCCTGGACCTCCCTCTTTGGGGCAATCAATCTGTGGAGCAACCCCATAGATCGCCTCGCAGAAGGTGGCCTGGGCCTCCCTCTGCAGGGTGATCATGGGGCGATGGTGGGGCCCCCCCAACCAATCGCATTGCACCTGCCTTGGCTGGCCTGGTGCCAGTGGTGTTATAGCATGGTAATCCAGACATTCCTTCTGCTGTTCGGTCGTTTGGTCGATTTGCATATTATGCTTTTATTATTATAGATGTGATTTATTTTATTCAATGACAAAATATCAGGCTGAATCAAAACAGAAGAACTTTGGAATAGACTACATTAAATTTGTGATCCCTTTATTGTGTGAAAATTTAGACTAGTTGGAAAAATGCCTATCATATTGCTATGTGCTACAAACAAATGGTTTGGTGGTTATCAAAAAGCTCTGTTTTGTTTTGACATTCCATCACCTTCAAGAGCTATTTATTGACTCATATATTCAACTACTGTAAGCATAATGCCTTATTTAGAAAATGTGTTGTGACAGAAAAAAAGAGAGCATTAGTCAAAGAATGATTTATAGCACACAATAGCTTTATCATATAATTCACTGTATAAACACATTAACATGTCTATGTTAAATAAGGAAATGTTAGGGGTTTGCTTTTTGGTTTATGCATTATACTATAAATTATGTAAATAGATTTAAGCATATGTGTCCTTAAGTTTTCAAGCAATATGTAAACTGTAGGTCACCTACCCTAAGATTTAATTCCCACTCATATGTATATGACATTTCTACATCCTATGGCAATTTACAAGAGAAAATGCTTTAGAGATAATTTTAATGTCATGCAGGATTATTCTTGTTGTTTGAAGAATTAATGATGTTATTTATTTTATTATTTTTTGTATTTAATTTTTAAAAGATTTACCCATGCTCTCATCTACAGGGGTATGCAATGAAGAAGAGATTTTTAATTAAGACATTTATATTTGTATTTGGTAGGATCCCTGAGGATATTTTAATCTGTTCCCTTGAATGCTCTATGACAGTGATGGTGAAACTTTTGAGCTCGGCGTGTCAGCATTTTGAAAAACCCTAACTTAACTCTGGTGCTGTGTCACATATAGAAATTTTTTGATATTTGCAACCATAGTAAAACGAAGACTTGTATTTTTGATATTTATTTTATATATTTAAATGCCATTTAAGAAAGAAAAATCAACCAAAAAAATGAGTTCACGTGTCACCTCTGACATGCGTGTCATAGGTTCGCCATCACTGCTCTACGAGAACCAGATGGGTAAGGGAAGTTGGGCCTTGGCATCCTGTAATGAACAGAATCACACAGGGACAGTAGCAACCCAGCCCAGCCAAAGGAGGCTCTCCAGGCTAAAAGGATCTACGCAAATAAGATTTTGTAATTTCTTCTGAACAATGGACTCATTTCTATTTGCTAATAAGTAGTAGTATGAGGATATCAGTCCTTCTGCCTGAAATATGACACGTCATTTATGAGATCTGCTTGTCAGTCATCAGGGAATAAAGTAATTGATAACAGCTGTTGTAAACAGTCCATATTTGATTTTGGGTTCACCAAGATTTTTTGTTGTTATTTTAAGTTCTGGAAAAGTAGCAAATACAAAACATCTAATATCTTGTGCTACAATTCCACCCTTAAGATGCATCATTGCCTGCCTTGCATACTATGCTTTCTGGGTAGTTTTTTCACATTAAAGCGTACAAAAAACTGGTGTATTCTGAAAGTGTATCAAGTGTGGAACAGTTTTGAGGTGAAAGGGAGTTAATCAATGACATATCTATGTGACATGTATGAAATATATGCTTAATTATTATTAAATATTTGGTATTCACATTGATGCCAAAATTTCCCGTTGGGTCCGAGTTTATTGTCTCGTAAAATTGAAGAATGAGTTCATGGACAAAAATGATAAGGGAAAACAAAGTTTATTGAGAGGTAGAGGGACTCCATGCAGCAGGGAGCAGTAGGAGGGGGCCCAAAACGGGTTACAGGTTAAGATTCTTCATCTAGGTATAGATATATGTTTTGTTGGCTTTTGATTGGTTCTTTCAAAGAATTCCGCCTTAGCTATATCCTTACAATATCTGCTGGCAAGATGGACCTGATTGAGGACTGCCACTTCAGGTCTGAGGTGATGTCACTGTTCTTGTCTGGCCAGGTTGATTTAGCAACTCCCACCGAGCTGGGTTCAGCTCTAGGTTACTTTGTTTTTCTCTGCATTTTTTTTTCTTAGAACAAGACACAGTCCGCAAGCTGCATTCTGCCTGCCTCTGCAATACTCCACTCTCCCCTCCCCCCCAAGTCTCCTCAACATTATATTTTTTCAGACTTTTATTGACCCATTTGTCAAAATCATGTTCTTGAAATTTTAAAAATACTTTAACTATTTAAATTTAAACTTTCAGAAAAGTTTAAAAAATAATATAGAGCTTTTATATTTCTTTCATAGCACAAGAAATTAACTGCTCTGGAAACATACTAAAATATGTTACATAAAATATATTAATTTATTCAAGTAATGTTTAGTTAAGACTGCAATGTGTTTTGTAATGTATTTTCATGGACTTTTCTTGTATGTCAATATTGTTTTGTATGATTTATCTCTAAGTCGCAGAGATTGACCAATGCTTCCAAACCAAATAATTGAAATATAAAATTAATGAAAAAATGTAACAAAAATCTATGGGTAAGCATGTTATCTACAATAAAGGTTTAATCTCCAAAATTTATAGGGAACTCATACAACTTAACAAAAGGAAGATAAACAATCCAATAAAAAAAATGGGCAAAGGACCTAACTAGACACTTTTCAAAAGAGAACATACAGAAGGCCAAGAGACATATGAAAACATGCTCAAAGTCACTAATCATCCGAGAGATGCAAATCAAAACAACAATGAGGTACCATCTCACACCTGTCAGAATGGCTATCATCAACAAATTAACAAACAACAAGTGCTGGCGAGGATGTGGGGAAAAAGGAACCCTTGTGTGCTGCTGGTGGGAATGCAGACTGGTGCAACCACTGTGGAGAACAGTATGGAGTTTCCTCAAAAAATTAAAAATAGAACTCCCATTTGACCCCGTAATACCACTTCTAGGAATATATCCCAAGAAACCAGAAACACTACTCAGAAAAGATATATGCACCTCTATGTTCCTAACAGTACAATTTAAATAGCTAAGATTTGGAAACAGTCTAAGTGCCCATCAGCAGATGAATGGATTAAAAAACAGTTTATGTTATTCATTATATTCCACAAATTAGTGAGATCATGTGATATTTGTCTTTCTCCAACTGGCTTATTTCACTTAGCATAATACTCTCTAGGTATATCCATGCTGTTGCAAATGGTAAGAGTTCCTTCTTTTTTTACAACAGCGTAGTATTCCATTGTGTAGATATATCACAGTTTTTAAAAATGTATCTTTATTGTTGAAAGTATTACAGATGTCCCCTTTGTTTGTATGTATGTTTTTTCCCCATTGACCCTCTCCATCCTGTACTTGCTGCTCCCAGGCCTTCACCACTCCATTATCTGTGTCCATGGGGTATACATATCCTATCTAATAATAGACAAAGATTGAAATTGACCATACCTTCGCTACACCTCCCATTGGCTAATCAGCGAGATATGCAAATTAGCCACCAACAAAGATGGTGGTTAATTTGCATACATAGGTGCAAAGGCAGAGCGAAGACTGAAGGCGGCTCTGGCCGGAGCAGCAAGGTCTTTGAAGGCGGCTCCGGCCAGAGCAGTGAGGGCTGTGAAGGTGGCTCTGGCCGGAGCTGCACCGGTTTTCCTCCAGCACCTGGGACCCAGGCCTATTGCACGAATCTTTTCATGTAACAGGCCTCTAGTATGCATATAAGTTCCCTGGTGAGTCACCCCCCACCCCCAGGACAGAGGAATTTCCTTTCTATTGTAACTCAGTATATAAGTTGTCATTCCCTTCATATTCTCAAAACATACTTTTTAAGGTATAAAGTCATATTTGGTATAAAATACATTGTGAGCTGGTTATATGTGTCTCTACTCATCTATCATCTATATCTACTTTAATCACTCAATATGTGAGAATCAAACTCTTATTTTCATACTAATAAACAAAATTTTACCCTGACTTCTCACAATAACTCAGGCTTTTCAAAATTATTAAACTCATGTAAAATAATGTTTTAAAAAGCTGTATTTCCTGCCCCTTGTATAATCAAACTGTCAGCAGTATGGACTCCACAGCTATTTGATTAGAATATGTTCTTATGTATTGTCAGAAATGGAAAGGATTTTATAATGTATATTTTTCACATTCTTTTTAACATTCTATCTTTGTAAACAGGCTGTGTTCTTAGTAGTTGATAAATGAGTACTGAGATTTTTAAAATTCTACTGTCATACTCTCCTGAATGGCTATTGCTTAATTTATGGTAACCTGCCATTCCTTATCTAACAGCTTTGCATTCAGTGTTTCACTTAATGGACTCCATTTAGCTCAGGAAATTTATGTTTCACATTATCATGGGCTTTGTTTCTCTGGTAAATCAGCATCAAAATATCATAAAAGAGTGAGAGAGAGGAAAGAAAATTCAAACTGAAAATGTACTTGCAGTCCTAAGAGAGATTACAGGTTTTCTTTTCCATCCCACTTTGGATAAAATGGCTAATATTGTCTTAACTTTGGAGGTGACCTTAGTATACGTTAAATAATGAAAGGGAAATGATTTATGATGATGCATTTTATGCTATTACAATTGGACATGTATAAATGATGTGCAGAATTTCTATAATGCATCAATTTACCTATTTTATCTAAAGGTACAGTACCTCTCTCTTTTTGGCAGACTGTATTTCTGCTGTATAAAAAAAAATTATCTCCGGCTATATACAGAACAAAGAATCCTCAATTTACAATGAAATATAAGTAGAATATGAACAATATAGATTCAAATTTATTTAAGTAAAGCTTCTGATATATAACTATTCTTCATATAAATATGTAATAAACATGTAGAAAAAAAACAAGTTCTTGTCCATATGAGATACTTTTCGTAAGTTATTATCCACATGCTAATTTTATTTTCATATTATTCATATTACTTCAAATTACTCATTCTTAGTTCAATTAAAACTTGACTTCAAGGATACCTCTTTAGTAAAATTTAAGCAATATGTCTTAAAAGTCCAGATTATTCCTTCTATTACTAAAATAATAATAATAATATATTTCAGTAAATATTACTGCAGTATATATTATCCTGTGATCTCACTATTTAAATTAGACATAAGTAAACATGATATACAGACAGCTGGGGATAGTCAAAACCCATAATAATCAAGCAGCTTTACTCTGTTATTGTATAGGATAAAAAACTATTATTTAAGGACATTCTAGGGATAATGAGGATCATCAAGCCAGAAAAAAATAGGGCTTAAATGTTCTGACTACAAAAATGTAATGGTAATTATGTGACATGATTGAGGTGTTAGCAGACCCTATGGGTGGTTTTGCTTTGCCTTTGTGTATTGTTTTTCTTATGAAATTTGGGAATACTAAAAGTCTATATATAATATTTTGGTTTAATTAAATGGTTTAAAGAAGTTATTTTCATTCAGAATTCCACTTATATATACCATAGTCTTCTCAATCCAGCTTTAAGTTGCAATTATTACCAAATATGATCAATGAATTTTGACAATCCTCTGAAGTTAACATTCTGTATTGGGAATTTTTTCTCACTAGAGATTATTTGGAGATTATATAGAAGATATAAAATTGCTTAAGCTAAAGAACAAATGGGTTGGTAATTCGGTTTACATAAGAATATTATGCAATCAGACGTAATGCTATGGCCTGTGCTAATGGGAAGGAGAAAATTCAGATGTCTGTGCTGGATTTATTTATTTATTTGTTTATTTATTTGTTTACATTTGTCTTTCTGTTCTCTACTCCATTCTCCCTTTGCAACAGGATTATAAGCATCTTAAATTTATTGGTTGAGGTTTTTACTTACCACTGACATGCAGGTGACTCTGGTTTAATATACTATACTCTGGGATGGCTTTTGGATTTAGCTCCCAGAATTAACTGACTATAACTTCTATGTCTTTTCTCAGAACATTATTCACAATAATGTAGTCAGATTAGTTCATCCTATGGATTTCTCTTACTTTTATTTAATATCTCCAGTCTATTCAGCTATGTTTTGGTTAGCTTTTCATGTTATAGATAAATTTGGATCTAAATAATATGTTTTGTTTGTGGCCAAAATGACATTCTGTTTTTTGTTTGGTTTGTTCTGTTTTAATAGAGTAGATTTTCAATTGATACCCAGTAAGTCTATAGCATGGTAAAGAAATTGTATCAGTTTAAAGTGAAAGAATTAAGGAGTGTGCAATGAAAAGAAGCCTTTTATACACAGAAAGTGAGCTTGGAAACATACTCAGTTCCAGACTTGGCCACTTTATATAGAAAAGGAAGAAAAAGGAAGCAACAGCCCAGAGGACAGAGTCAGGAGACACAGAGAACTCTGAGAAAACACAGATAAGTTCTAATCAAGGAATAAGAACATGGTCTTGATTGGATTTTTAAATTGCTATGAGCCAGTGACTATAGTGTGCTTTCAATTTCCCTCTCTTTGGATTTGATGTGTTATGTATTAAAATTTACAGAAAATTCATGTGTTAGACTGCATTTGGAGATGAGGTCTCTAAGGAGGTAATTATGGTTAAAGGAATCATGAGGATGGGACCCTAATCCAATACAACTGGTGTCATTCTAAGAAGAGGAAGAGACACAGGGATGTGAATGCACTGAGAATAGGCCATGTGAGGACACCGTAGGGAAGGCAGCTGTCTATAAGCCAGAAAGAGAAGTCTCTGGTACCTGATCTTGGACTTCCAGCTTACCAAACTGTAAACAAATTTCTGTTGTTTAAGCTACCCAGTCTATGGTATTCTGTTATAGCAGCCCAAGGAGTGTAATGCAGGGTATGTATAGTTATTCTACTATGCAAGGCACACCAGTGCATGTTGCCTGTAGGAGTGGTAGATACCTTGTCTTTTTAGTCTACCAGAGGAACTACACTTGAGGAGTCTCTTCCACATGGAGACCTGATACAGATTATAAGTATTTGAATTTTGGGCACACAGTCTTTGAGCTAATGTTGTAATGAGCTTCTGGTCTTAAGGGAAAGACTGAGTATATTTTATGTATAGAAATCAGGTGAATTGTGGCCAAAAAGCAGACTATGGCAGGTTGTATTTTTCATTGATGGTAAAAACAAATTCAGCCAGGCCACATGCTTTCCTGAGATGTGACCTTTAAAGTTCTATCAAGAGGTGGATCTATGTTCTGTCTCCTTGAATCTTGAACAGACTTGTTACTTATTTGTAACCAAGAGAATGTGAGATATATACTGCTATATTTTGAAGTTAGGTTGTAAAAAACAATGTAGCTTCCATTTCATTTGCCCGTATACTTCCATTTAGAGTCCTGAATTGCTATATAGAAACATGCAACTATCTTGGTCACAGAGACAAGGCATTCCTTTTTCAAACTCTTCTACCATGGATTCTGGGAGAATAACAAATATTTTAACTCACTACATAATAATTTACTACAAAAGTTAATAGCTTAAAATATAACTAGCAGAAAGAAACATTTCAGTACAATATGAGGAAAAACAACTGCTTGTAAATAGGTATAAGGAAAAGAGTCATGATTTTAAATGTGGATGACTGAGATAATTATATCATTACTAGAAATAGAGAAATTTGGGTAGGAGGATGTTGTTTTAGAAAATTGAATTCTAGAGGCTGTAAGGAGATGTAGAGGTTATTGTCTGACTATTCTTAAGCTTAGGATAAAAGTATGAAAAATAAATGGAGGTTGAAACTGAAAATAGTCGGTCATTTGTCAGATACATTTTAGAAGCTGTAACATGGTTTCCTGAATTTTTGCTGAGAGAGTGCATGAAGAGAGAAGAGTGAAAGTATTCTAATATATAAAAAACCAGGGGCCATCACGACCAAAACTACTAGACGGGTGTCCGTTTTACCAGAGTGCTTAGTGGCATCAAAGCCCAGCTGGGAATTAGTGGCGCCCGCCTATTTTAAACAACTTAACACACAGTCTTTAGGCGCCCCGCGCCCCTCGGGGTTGGGGGCTCTTCGGGGGTCCCAGGCAGCATGGTGTGTGGTAAGGGGCGCCCAGGATAGCAGAGGGGGGAGTTTGGAGTGTCCGGCCTGGCAGGGGGGGCAGTTTGGGGTGACTATGCGTGCGGGGGGGGGGGGCAGTTAGGGGCAATCAGGCAGGCAGGCAGGTGAGCAGTTAGGAGCCAGCAGTCCCAGATTGTGAGAGGGATGTCTGACTGCTGGACATCCCCCGAGGGGTCCCAGATTGGAGAGGGTGCAGGCTGGGCTGAGGGACACCTTCCCTGTATAAAAATTTTGTGCACTGGGCTATTAGTATTTATATAATAATAAGAGAGGGCAAGCTATTGAAAATTGGAAAACAAAGGAATTTACAAATCATTGAAAATAAGAAATCAAAGAGTTGTAAGAAAGAGTGATAATCAGTGTCAAATACTATGAAAAGGGCACTTTTATTTGTTTCACTGGCTGATTTAAGATTGAAATTCATAATAGTAAACTTTCACATATGCTAAAATGTATAGAAGTTCTATAATAATGCAAGAAGGAAATGATGTCTTTCTGTGGTTTATTGCAACCAATCCTATATAATAATCCTAGGTGGCGTCGTGCAACGCCCTTATGCGACGTTGTCATGAGATGGCCACCATGAGATGGCCGCCAAAAGATGGCTGCTAGGGAAGGGCAGTTGTGGGCGATCAGGCCAGCAGGGGAGGGCAGTTGGAGGTGAACAGGCCAGCAGGGGAGGACAGTTTGAGGTGATTAGGCTGGCAGGGGAGGGCAGTTGGGGGCCATGTCAGCAGGGGAGGGCAGTTGGGGGTGATCAGGCTGGCAGGGGAGGACAGTTGGAGGTGATTGGGCTAGCAGGGGAGCAGTTAGGCATCAATCAGGCCGGCAGGGGAGTGGTTAGGGGCAATCAGGCAGGCAGGCAGGCAGGCAAAGGGTTAGCAGCCAGCAGTCCCAGATTGTGAGAGAGATGTCCGACCGCTGATTTACCGGTGGTCCGACATCTCCCGAGGGGTCCCAGTTTGGGCAGGGTGCAGGCTGGGTTGAGGGACACCCCCCACTCTGTGCATGAATTTCATGCACCGGGCCTCTAGTATCAGTATATTTATGTGGCAGTTACTTTGATCAGTACTGGTGATACAAAGACAAAGAAGAATCTATCTTTCCTCTGAGGGATAAGCATTTAATAGGAGAGAGATATATAGGAATAAACAGATCTCGTAAATTACATAGATGTGCTGGTACATATATGTGAATTCTACCATTGGATATTTTAGAAATTGAATTTAGACTGAAACATGAATCTGTTAAAGAAATGGGCATGTGCTGGGGGATGGGAATGTTTGGGGAGAGGTCAATGGGGGCAAAAAGGAAACATATGTAATACTTTCAATAATAAAGAACTTAAATTAAAAAGAAAGAGATGTTATTTCTGGGAAATTGCCCATTGATTTAAAAAGTCTTACCAAACATTCAGGGTTACATGTAGCATGCAACCACTTAAGAAGGTAGGCATGCAGCTAGAGTTTCCCAAACATTTCAAATAAATCAGAAAATGAATCTGATCGTGACACAGGGAGATCTGATCACAATCCTTGCTCCAAGTGAGACTGTTTGTACTTTACCCCATCCATAGGGATTGTAGTCCTGGGAAGTTGGTTTCCTAATCAGATAGACAACTATTCTTTTCACTATGTGTGCGTGCCTGTGGGTAAATGAGTAAAACCTTTACCTTCATTGAGAAATCTGCCTGTGTCTCTTGGTGTCTCGTTGTTTGTGCATCATTCACTCAACTTTAACATTTTAAAAAACCTTGAAGTTAACAGGGAAGGGAATTCCTATTGAGTCAGATGTCAGGATAAGCTTTATCAAAAAGGTAACTTGACCCAAATCTTCAAGGTAGATAGCTGTTTGCCCTGTGAATAGAGATGGTAGATCTTTCTGACACAGTGTGAGTTTGATTAAAAATTCAGAGATATCAGTAACGTGACATTTCTTTGGTCTAAAAATGTACCGTATAACTACAGCATAAACAAAAGGAATAAGAGAACATATCAAAATTTTCTTACATGAATGTTATTTGATCCTGAAGAACTTTGCAGTGATGTGGTTATGTAGGAATCCTGAATTCTGTTAGAAATTCCTTATCAATCCCTATGGTTAAGTATCACTTTCAAGTTGACCATGAACCAATTTTGGTAGAGGAATGTTATAGCTACCAAAGGTTCAGGCTAACCAAATATAATGATTTAAATATTTCCCCTAGAATTATTTCAGGATAGGTTAAAGAATGATATCAATACAACTGATTTAGTTCCTTTTCAGGATAGAAAGCCAGAATAACATTACAATTCAATTTACCTTGCAGATTCTGTAATTTCTTTGGTTGCACCTCATTGTAAGATTGATTGTTTCATAATTAAATGGAAACAAATATTTTACTTTTTAAAACGATTCTGAATTTTTATTCTTATCTATGATTAGGCAAGTCCTTGATTTTTTTAATGAAAACATATAAAATAACAATACTCCTAAAAGGTGAGTAAATCCTAGCTAAACACCATCTGGGTGAAAGCTTATTTTGTATTGGGAAAAGTCAACCTATTTAAAAATATAATGAAAAGAGTCACGTATTTTAAAAATACGATATCCCCTCTCTTAAGAGTTAAGAGACTATGTCTCATAGCCAAATTACCTTCTGTTATAGAGACTTAAAATCTCCTTTGCATGAGGTTTTCTTTTGCTTATGGCTTTGTTTTAAGTTAATTCACTATTTGATCACTTGACTGTGAAATCATACAATCTGTATGGAAATGGGTAATCAAGTCTGTTTTACTATTCACCAAATATATCTCTAATGTTCCTAGGTTAATAGTATGAAGTAGTTTGTGCTTTATTATTCTGCATGAATATTTTTTGAAAAAGAAAGCCTGCCTAAGTATAGAGGTATGTTGATATAGAATATATTTATTCTAAGGGGAAGGAAAAGCTGAATAGTGAACTAAGAAATAGAAAAATCAAAGCTTGAAAACATAATTTATTGTAATATTTCTCCCAATGTAGAAATTACTTCTTAAATGCCAAGAAGACTTGTCCTTTCAGGCCTAAATTCTCTCAGCTATGGTAAACTCTCTGTGTACCTCCACGCATCCTTTGTTGGATTGTGCTGACTTGTACAGGACTTCATTCAAATAAGCTAAAACCTTCCTCCCTGTAACTTCCAACCAAAATAAGACTGACCTTCTCCTTAAAGCAGCGGTTCTCAACCTGTGGGTTGCGACCCCTTTGGCAGTCAAACGACTCTTTCACAGGGGTCGTCTAAGATCATCCTGCATATCAGATATTTACATTACGATTCATAACAGTAGCATCATTACAGTTATGAAGTAGCAACGAAAATAATTTTATGGTTGGATCACAACATGAGGAACTGTATTTAAAGGGCCAGAAGGTTGAGAACCACTGCCTTAAAGCATCATGGTATAGGTAGAATGTTTTGTGCTAATGCATATTTTTGGCGAAGTTAAACTGTATTTCTATTTTTATAAGAAAGTGATTTGGGCATAGTTGTAAAATTTATGTTTCCTGAGTTTTCTCCTTTCATTTTTCTTTTCTGTAATATATATTCTTGCATTTATCATTTACTATTATTTGTATTGTTTTTAATTACAAGATTAGATTTATTTTTATATGAATGTGAAGTAAAAACAATATACATACATACATACATACATACATATACATATACTAGTGGCCCGGTGCACGAAATTCGTGCATGGGAGGGGGCGTTCCCTCAGCCCAGCCGGCACCCTCTCCAATCTGGGACTCCTTGAGGGATGTCTGACTACCGGTTTAGGCCCGATCCCACAGGGACATCCCTGTCGCAATCTGGGACCATTGGTTCCTAACTGCTCACCTGCCTGCTTGCCTGATCGCCCTTAACTGCCTCTGCCTGCCTCATTGCCTCTCACTGCCCTCTCCTGCCGGCCTGATCTCTCCCCCAAGTGCCCTTCCCTGCTGGCCTGGTTGCCTCCAACTTCCCTCCCCTGCCGGCCTGATTGCCCCTTACCCCCTGCCAGCCTGATCTTGCCCCCAACTGCCCTCCCCTGCTGGCCTAACCTACCCTAACTGCTTCTGCCTTGGCCCCCACCACCATGGCTTTGTCCGGAAGTTGAACGTCCAAAAGATGGCTGGACAATTCAGTCTAATTAGCACATTACTCTTGTATTAGTATAGATAGATTATATAGTATAGGATTGCTTAAATGGGAGGGAAATGCCTTTTTCAGCAGGAGGAGATGCTCTTGGCAGACAAAAACACATAATCCCTATATCTGGACTGATAGCCAGCCATATGCACTATACTGCCAAACCGGTTATTAAAAAATTGAACTGCTTTCTTACACCTGACACCAAACAGCTGTTGCCCTTAAAACCCCTCCTCAGCCCCCACCATAGGTTCTTCCTTCATACTTCACCCAGATTAGGTTCTGATTGGTCAGTTTCTATGCCAGTCAGTGTCAAAAGCTCCGCCTCCTAGGCAGCCATTGGCTCCTCACATTTTACCCAGATTTGGTTCTGATTGGTCAGTTTCTATGCCAGTCAGCATCTCTGGGCCTATCTCTGGGCCTGATCAAAGAGGCAGGGCTGATCAGCAGCCCCTGCAGAGGCCTGGAGAGAAACAGAGCTGCTGACAAAGCCCAGAGAGAAAGAGAGAGGCAACGGCTGAACAACAGCTGCCACGGAGGCTGCAGATCAGACCCTGCCTATCTCTCTCTGTGCCTCTCTCCAGGCCTGATCTGCAGCCCCCTCAGCAGTCAGTGCTGGGTTGCTGTGCTAGCACTGGCTGCAGTCAGTTGGGTTGCCATGGCAGCCCAGCACTGACTTCCGGTGTTTGGTCGAGCCTTCGGTTGTTGTGGATGTTACAGACCCTCGCTCTTTATATATATATTTATCTGTCTATCATCTATATATCATCTGTGCCCACATATACATGTCAGAATATCTTTGCTAGTTTGTAATTTCTTCTCTTTTACTGTCTTGCTATTTCAGTAATCCTACAAATGAAATTTTGCAAATAGCTCTCCCCTTTGTTCATTTTTCAGGGAAGGCCTTATAGAAGACCTATTAGGGAACAACAAAGATGCTGTAAGATAGTAAAACATTTGCCATGAATAAATAAGGAATTTTTCAGACTTTATTAGCTCTGTGTAATTAATTAATTGTCTATAATCCACCTTGTCCAAATCCATTTCCTACCTCTACCTCAAATTATCTACATGCATGCAAACAGAAGGGCTATGTAGAAAAACTGAAAGAACTATTATGAAGTAGTTCCTATTGCACTGCTAAAGGGATTACCCTTCATTTTAAGTGAAGTCCAGTCTCTGGAAACCAAAGTGTTTTTCGTTTGTTTGCTTGTTTTTTACGTAAGAAGGGAAGTCAACAAATGAGAATGGTGAAGGAAAACCTAATGGAAGGAGCTGAGAGAAATTGTTGATGAGCTGAGGCACCTGGGGCCAAGGTTAGATACCTTTTCTCTATGTGACAGATGTTCTGATTGTGCTGGAGACACTGCCCTTTACTAGGAATTTCTAGAAAATAAAAATTAAACAGAGTTTAATGTTTCCAAATAACAGATTAGGAAATTCATTTAGGGGACCAGAGATGAAACATCTAAGTGATCTTATCTGGGATCCACTTACTTAAAGTTAGTGAATTATTCTCATTACAGACGTGATATTAGCTGATATGATATGTTTTCCTCTTTCTAACTATATGACACACTGGAAAAAGCAAACTTCTGAAGACCGTAAAGAGACCAGTGGCTTCCAGAGATTAGGTGGTAGCGAGGGGTGAATAGGCAGAGTTGACAGAAACTTTAGAGCTGTGAAACTGTTTTGTATGAAATAATAAAGGTATACACAGGTCATTGTGCATTTCTCAAAACTGATAGAATATACAACATGAAGACTGAGCCCAAGCGTAAACTATGGCCTTTAGTTGATAATGATATGGCAATGTAGGTTCATTACTTGTAATAAATGGACCACTCTTGTGAGGGACATAGATTCTAGGAGGCTGTTCATTTCTGAGGCCAGTTGATATATGAGAACTCTGTACTTTCTAATCAGTTTTCTGTCAACCTACAATCACTCTAAATAAATCTATTTAATAAAATATACATTTAGTCTTTTATAATAATTCTACAAATAAATATGTAAAATACTCATTACTGGTTCTTTCCTGCTAGAAGATTCCTCATCAACAATATTATCTAGGTTCTTGTATATTCATAAATATTTGGGCTCTAGCCTTCATGCTTGTCTGAAAGCTTATATAGATTAATATTTTCATATTTTCTTATGAATATATGGGTGTTTTTCATTGTTATGTCTTCTATATTTGGGAAATTCAAAACTTATATGTTACGGTGCAAGTTTACCAATCTTTATTTAAAATTTCTTTAATTCTGTTAACTTTGTTAGTTTTTCACATTGATATCTATGTCACTTATTATGGGATAAATTGAACTCTCCCTACTATTTGCAGAGATCTGTGGATGAGGTAGACATTTTCCTAGTCTTCATAGTTCACTATTTCATCGTGAACGTCATTGCTTTAGTAGTGTCCAATTTACTGTATACTTCAATGGCTCCTCTCTGTGTTTTAAACTCCCTGCTTAACTGAATAGGATAATTCCCAAGAGTATTCTGCCACATGACCTGGTGGCCTATTCATTGCTATACTCAGGATTTACCTTCTGGTTGAGCCCCTCTTTCTCAGATACCTTATACTTTTATACCTTCAGGGCTGTTTTATTGACCTCTATACATTTTTATTACCTCCTTATATCTAAATTTTTGAAAATTAATACTATTGTTTAGGAATGAACATTGTATTTCTATTTTTTTTCTTTAGGTTCACTTTCCATATAATATAGTTCAAACCAAGAAGATAACTATTTTCTGGTAATTACTCTTAAATACAACTATCTTGACTCTATTAAATACTAGTGTATGAAATATATTTTGAAAAACATTATTTATAAATATTGTTCCTTGGTAAAATGACCTAAGAGTATAATTAAAATTTACAATGAAAACAATCATTTGGAATAAATAACACTGCCGGGAAAACGTTAATTACTAAGAACAAGATAAATCCATGAGGGGAGGAGGGAAAGAGCCTAAAAATGCATGAAGTAAGGAAAGTAATTTGAAAAAGATTACTACCAAGTAAGACCCAAATCGCTTGGAATTATAAATTGAATAGAAGAATTAAAATTCAATTATTGAATATAAGGAATAAGACAATCCTGCACACAGATTATATGATTTCCCTTAGCTTAAGAATTTAATCGAAACTTTCATTACACTTTCTATGACATTATTAAAATTTGTGCACTCAGGAGGGTCCCTCAGCCTGGCCTGCGCCCTCTCATGGTCCAGGAGCCCTCGGGCGATGATGTCCGACTGACAGCTTAGGCCCACTCCCCATGTCAGACATCCTTAGTGCTGCTGCGGAGGCAGGAGAGGCTCCTGCCACTGCCGCTGTGTTCGCCAGCCATGAGCCTGGCTTTTGGCTGAGCAGCGTTCCCCCTGTAGAAGCACACTGACCACCAGAGGGACAGCTCCTGCATTGAACTTCTGCCCCCTTGTGGTCAGTGTGCATCATAGCAACCGGTTGTTCTGCTGTTTGGTCAATTTCCATATTAGCCTTTTATTATATAGGATAATAAAAGCATAATATGCTAATTAGACTGGGTGTCCTTCCTGAAAAAGCTAGGGCTGCGAGGGAAGCCTGGGTCCCGGGTGCCTGCCAACAGCCAGAGGGTATCTCGGGTCCAGGGTGCCAGAGGGAAGCCAGTGCCAGCAGCCGGAGGAAGGAAGGCCTACTCTTGCACGAATTTCATGCATCGGACCTCTAGTTTGATATAAATACTCCACCTACTTTGGTTATTCAATGGTAGATTAGGACAAATTAGTCTATTGGTTACAGAATATTTCTGGGGCAAACAGCCTAATTCAGTTATCTCTAGTCTATCCTCGATTTGTTGGCTAATTGAAGCATTCTTTAAAAAATAAGCAATAAAAATGTGATAAAAGTTTTATTGAGTATTTTTTAGTAAATGGAATAATGAGTTTGATATCTATTACCTTTCTTCCTCACTTTTTAGATACTTTATTTTGTTTCTTTTCATCTACCTTTCCAAGGTTAGTACACCACTAAAGTAATCTTTTATTTCTCTGAATCCTATCTGTGTGTCAGTAAAATGGATAGTGATACAGGCCCTGTTCACCTTAAGTGCTCTATGAAGATCAAAAAAGTAATTGCACAGAATTGCTTGCAAAATTATCTGTACTCTACTAATTTAAAGTAATGATAACAGACCAGTATACTTATTTTTAAATTGTATGAAAACCTGACATATCAACAGTCTTAAGACATTTCTAGATATATTATAATTCACTGTAGCCATTTACAGATGATAAATAGGAAATGAGAGGCTTTGGAGCTGGTTATATCTTCCCTTAAAATAACATGGCTTTAGACTGAGCTACCGCAAAATAATACAGTGGCATTATGCTTAGTCATTCTGTTTGGGTGAATGATTCACCACATCAAAAGGTTTTCTATTTCTTACTACCTTTAGTCATTTTCATCTGTTTTGGGAGCTTTATAATTATAAAGTCTGTAGAAGTTTAATATTGTAGGGTAAAGTTATTCTGGCATGAAAATAAGTATATCTTTTTCATGGGTTACATTGACTATTGATACCTACATGATAAGTTTATTTTAGAAAAGGATATTGTATAAACTTTTTTCCCCAGAAGAATAGTTAAGTTAATATTGTTCACAGTGACCAAGATAACTTTAAAATTCTGCTTGGCTTACCTAATTTTATACAGCATTCTTCTCACTTTTTTTATACTATTTTCTTTAGAAAACTTATAATTACAAGTTGTTTTTCTGCCCTTTCTTTTTTAAAAATTTATCTTTATTGTTGAAAGTATTACAGATGTCCCCCTTTTTTCCCATTGACCCCCTCAACCCCCACCCCCAAATGCCTCATATTTTTTAAACATATTTTTTGTTGTTGATAGTATTGCAGATATATCCCCTTTACCCCCATGCTCCCAATATGGAGTTTCCTCAAAACAATTTAAAATAGAACTTCTGTTTGACCCAGCCATCCCTCTTCTCTGCCCTTTGATATGTGAGAGTTCTCTTGCCCATCTTACAACCTAAGAATGTCTTTCTCAAATATCTGGGATCCATCACTATGAAATGTCAAGTGTTTGAAGTCATCAAGAAATATAGTGCCTCTATCTCTCCATCTCTGTAGGAGGATAAGAACCTAACTTCATCAAGTGCCAATGAGCAATCACAGATGGTCTCATCACATTGACCAATCTCCCCACTGACCTTTTCCTGTATTTAACCACTAGCTCAACCAAACACTTAAAAATCCTTCCACTTTTTATTTCAAAAGAATAGAATTCAATCTCTATCCCTATTGCAGTAGTTCTCAATAGAGTCTTCCTTGCCTCCTTAATTGTACCTGGTGCAATTTTTCTTTGACAATAGAAAATATGATTTATGTAACTGAATAACTGAATATGATGTTTGCTAAGAAGTTCAAAGCCAGATCTGGATATGAAAATAATGATCATACAGAATATTCTCTTAGCCCCAGATGTTGTGACAAAATATCATAGACCGAGTGGCTTAAATTTTGGAGGCTGGAAATTACAAGGATAAGGTGCCAACAGATTTGGAGACTGGTGAGAGCCCTTTCATGGTTTGTAGATGGCTGCCTGCTTGTTATGTGCTCACAGGACTTTTGTTTGGTACATGCTAATAGGGGTAGGGTGGAGGGAAGAGGAGGGAGGAAGGGAAAGAGGGTAAAAGGGGAGGAAGGAGAGAGAAAAATTGAAAAAGAGTTATCTTATGTCTTTGGCTTTTATGACAGTAATCTCATCATGAGGATCATACCCTTATGACCTAATCTAACCCAATTAGCTCCCAAAGGTCTCACCTCCCAATACCATCATACTGGGGATTAGGGATTTAACATATGAATTTGGGAGGGACACAACTTTCATTCTATAGCAACACTGTGTCTGATCCAGCCTATCTTTCATTCCTTAATGATTTATTAATGCTGAATTAATCTTAACTTATATTTTTGTTAGCA
This sequence comes from Myotis lucifugus, assembly GCF_000147115.1. Taxonomy (NCBI): domain Eukaryota; kingdom Metazoa; phylum Chordata; class Mammalia; order Chiroptera; family Vespertilionidae; genus Myotis; species Myotis lucifugus. The sequence goes on along the minus strand of NW_005871806.1, from coordinate 126,590 downwards.
GCTTCAATATTCTTTGCAAGCAAATAGAGTATCACATTAGAATAAAAGAGAAGAGATAAATTTTAGCTAAGTTTATTAAATTTTACAGAGAAGAGGAATCAGAGTTTGATGGGACTTGTATATTGAATACTTTACCAAGAAATGGAATATGTTACCTAGAACCCTAATCATTAGGCTTGTCTAGTATTTACTTTTTTTTTTAAGCTAGTGTCCTGTGGTTTCAAGGTAAGCAGGTCTGGGATGGGCAGACCTACCCTATTTTATCAGAGCTACCACCTCCCCCATTTCTACTCCACCCCATCTAAAAGGCTTCTGGCTCTAAAATCTCATTGTCAAAACCAACCAGCTTGTCTTCCTCCTATTTGTTTAATCGATGCATGTTTTCAATGACAAAGGAGACCAAGTAAATTCAATCCAGCATTATAGATCAAATTAGATACAGAAACAAACTAAAAATCTAGCATGTGTACGGCATCCTTATTTTTAGAAAATAACATATGGAAAATTTATTGGTCAGTCTTTTTGATATTTCATGGAAAAAGTAGGTCAGATTTGTCCTATAAACTTGTGTGACTTTTCTGTTCTGTACTTAAAGAAGCATTTTTATTTTTTTGAAATTCCATTGATTTTAAATACAGTTCTCAGTATCTTTAAGTAGATTAACTTATTGAGATTGCCTGTAAATTTTAAATGTAATATTTAATGCTGATTACCATATATTAAAAAATAATAATTGAATATATCTTCTCCTGTCCATGAATTTCTTGGATTTCCTTGTTTGTAATTTTAATTTGGGTCCATTTACAAATGTAGTTATTTTATAACTTTCCATAAGGTCCAGCAAATATAATAAAATATTATTTAAAAAATCAGGGAAATCCCAATGTTATCTATGGCTGGACAACATGCACTTCTGTTTGTGTCTTTCTTGCAGAAATCAGAATTTCTGGACAGGATTTTTAATATTTAGCAGGTATAGTTACCTGTTCAGTTCATCATATAATTTGAATAGTCTTTCACAGAGCACACAAACTCTATTCCTCTTTTACTTTTGAAATTTAGACTATTTACTAGATAATCTTTCCCTCTATCTAATGGACCAGAGACTCACTAGTGACTCAGACTTCCCTTTCTTCAGATAATTAGAGAAGTACATTAAGTTTTTAGGCCTCCAGGGGCCACTTAATGTGCTGCAGAGAGTATTAACATTGAGGAAAACACATAATTTACTTTAGATTAAAAGGCCATACTTATACTATTAGACATTGTAAATCTCATTTTTATTTTTATCCAGGTGATTTTGCACATATTTTCAAAACTATATAGTGCTACTAGGATGTTAATAAGAGCAGTAATTCCCTACTTTATCCTTTCTCTGTTCTGAAGTGGGTCCTTAGGATCAAACCCTTCCAATGTTTTAACATTTCTTTTGGTAAATATAATTTTTCTATTCTAAATAATATCCTTATTTTGAGCACTCTTGATTCAGTGAGTCTTGACATAACACAATAAATTTTATTAGAGTAAATTAGTGTCTCTTCCCCTTGCAACTTTATTCTCTTTGAAGCCTTTAAATATGTTATTTTAAAGCAATATTCATTAAACCAGTACTCAGTGTTTCATTACTATATCAATATAGATATGACTCAAAGTATACCAAGATTACATTCTTACTACTCTGGTATATGTTTATTTAATTTGTGTACCTAAATCATATACCAAAGTTATTTTATTTTCCTCTGGAATTGGCTTTTCATTGTACTTAATTGTTAATTTGTTAAACTATTACTAATCTTCTCAAACACCCTCATATCTTTCAATTCAATATTTCACAAGTTAAAGGGAATTTCTTTTCTTCTTCAAGATTTAGCTTGTGATTCTGGATCCTCCTGGTCTGCTATATAGTTGATTCTTTTCAGTGCCTCTCCGTTTATATTCTGGAATGAAGCGGTGGAAAACTGATTGGATGGTCTGTGCACATAGCCAGGATGCCAATTCCTGGGCATCACCATGAGCCAGTTGTGCAAGAAAGCAGCTGTTTCATTGTGAACTTTGAAAGCTTAGATTGCCTTGATTTTTTTTTTTTCATCTAGAGAATGATTCTTACATTCCCTACCTAAGATATTTTTTTTCTGCATAAAACATATTACCACAAATGTAGTGGCTTAAACAAAACATATTATTATCTCACAGTTTCTGTGGATCAGAATTCTGGCATCGCTATACTGGGTTCTCTGCTTATACCCTCCCAAGGCTATAGTCAAGATATCGATGACTGAGTTCTCATATGGACCTTGAGGTTCTCTTCCATTTTCATTGAGATTCCCAGCAGAATTCAGTTCCTTGCAGTTGTAGGACGGAGCCTCTCAGCTCCTAAAGGCTCTTCTTTTCCATAGGCTGTTGATAACATGGCTGGATACTTCCAGGCCAGTAGTAGAGCATCTCAGTACTCAGGTAAGGACTAAGCCTTCGTTAAAGAATTAGTAATCTACATAGATCAAGTATATCTTGGATAATCTTCCTTGGATTAAGTCAAAGTCAGCTGATTAAGGACCTTATTTACATCTGCAAAATCCTTTCACTTTTGTAAGCAGCCATGGGAGTCATATCTCACCACAGTCGCAGGTCTTCTCACATTCTAGGGAAGGAGATTACAAATGGTTGAGGGTCACTGGGGGTCATCTTAAGTGTTCTGCCTACCAGAGTTCTAAGTGCTCTGTTGGTTTTCAGTGGTGGGGGAAGGTGTAATTCTGACTAAGCTTTCCATAGGAATCTGACTTTTTTTCATATTGGAGCCTCATCCTGTTCTCGACTGTGTCTGGTGTCACCCACCCCATCACACTCCTGCAAGGGTGAAGATGGGGTCCTGAGATTCTAAAAGCTTTCTTGTTATAGAATTGTGCCTGCTGCTTATGGTGCCTAGCTTTTCAGTTCTTCAACAGAGACAAATTTCTGCAGAATGAAATGGCTTGCCTTTTACATGTACCTCCATCTGTAGCCGGTTATGTTCTTACTGCTTCTGCTCTGACAAGGCAGTTGGCATCTTCCCCGACTGGTGCCCATTGTTGTAAAATATAGAATATTGCTATTATTATTTTTTTACTTTTGTTGTATTTTATCAAAGTCATTTTCCTTATCACTTGCATTTGATTTCTGAGAGGAAAATAGGACAGAAAACTCTTTAATTGACAGTAACACATTTAAAAACATATTTCTGATTATAAATAATAGCATGAAATGGGTGATTCTTTATAAATAAGAACTTTTAAAAATATTTTTAATCTTCCATATAGTGTTTTTCCTACTTGGGATTTTTTTTTTAAACAAAGAATTGAGAATTTGTAGACACAATGTTTTTGGATAGAATTTGTTAAACATGTATTTTAAAATTGAAGTTTTATATATAGAAAAGAATATAAGCCATACATATATAATTTAATGATTTTTTACAAAATAAGTACAGTCACATAATAGTCATTCAACACAAGAAACAGGACATTATTAACACTGTAGAACCCCATCCCATGTACTCTTTCAATCAACCCCTTTTCTATTCCACAAAAATAAATGTTACCCTGACTGCTGATACTTGTAGGTGTTGTGTGTTTTAAATGGAATCATAGGGAATCTTCTTTTGTATCTGAAATCTTTCAGTGAACAATATACTTGAAAATGGATTTGTGTTGTTCAATGTAACTGTGGTTCGTTTAAATCTATATTTATAAAAGCCCAGTGACCAGAATGGTGGAATGACCAGAATGACCAGTGGCTATGATGCGCACTGTGGCAGCCAACCATCCTGATCTGGGCCCTGATTACCCCCCTGTCCCAGGCTGGCCCGGCCTCCGATCGGCCCCCAACACCCCAAACGAGGGCAGGGCTGGCTGGCCAACTGCCCACAGCCCCTCCCCCATGCAGGCCCAGCCCGATGGGTCTTCATTGGGGTGGGCCAGCCTGGACCCCACCCTTGCACAAATTTGTTCACCAGGCCTATAATTATTTTATAATATTCCAGTGCATGACGATACCAAAAGTAATTTACCCATTCATGTAGATGGATATTTGAGTTATTTCCACTTTGGGTTGTTATGAATAGTGCTGACAAGGACATTCTTGTTCATATTTTTAATGCATATAAAATGTATTTCTGATGAGTGTATATCTTGCAATTGAATTACTGGGCCATTATATATGAGTAATATAGAAAGTGATTCTGCCAAAAGCATTGCATTCTCCAATTATTGGTAACTATATATACCTTCACTTATTTAGCTTGTTTTTATCTTTTCTTAATCCAGTTTTACTATTTTCTATGGAAAGTTCTTTTCTTAAGATTTTTATAACTTTTCTATTGTAAATATAATTCACTTAAAATTTGGTTTTCTGTTTTCTTCTAATATATAGATCCACAATTGACTTTGAATGTTGACCTTGTATCCAATGAAGTTATTAATTTTTAAATTATTTCCAGTATTTTTGCGCAATTTAAAAAATTTCTACATATGCAATCATGCAATTTGTTTAGAATAGTCCTTTATTTATACCTCTCCAGTACTTATAGTTTCTATTACCTCAATTATATGAATGCTCAGGCTAAGACCTCTAGTGCTATGCCAAATACTGTGTTCCTTTTTATATTTTCAAAGTAAAGATTTTAACATTTTACCATTAAGTATAATTTTGTTGTAGGTATTTTTTTAAAACATTAAGTGATTTCTAGAATTGACTGTAATGTTTGTCATGTATGTCTATTGAGTTTTATCAATTTTTCTCAATTTATTGAGAGCATCATATAATTTTTATTCATTATTTTAAAAAGTTTCCGTATTTGTGCTATTCTTTATTTTAAAAAGTTTCCATATTTGTGAATTTTCTCCAGTCAAATGAGTTTGAGCAGAACTTTGTAATAACAGTGCTGAATTATAATCTCTCTTCCTCTAACACACACACAATGCTTCTTTAAGATTCCAGCATACCTTTAGTCATTTCAAGTAACTAGGGTATTAAAAGCATATAGGATCTTATAGAGTTCTCAAGTTTTTATTTTAAATATGTATAAATATTGCAAATTCCATTTCTGTTGGTCTCTGTCCTTTTAGAGATTATCCAATAAATCTTTAATGTGATCCCAAGAAAACTCCAAGTCTTGATTGGTAACAGAGGCAAATGTAGCACAAGTCTTAACCTGGCATTAAGCTATTCTAGTGATTACCAAAGACTCCGAGAGAGAAACAGGAACTATATACTCAATGTTCACCTCCATGTCTGGGAGTCCCTAAATCTATCAATAATACCTACTCCTAGAGTATCTTTTCTTATCTACCAACTAGTAAATCCTACTAATATGTTTATATGAATCTCTAGTCAAGGTCAAATTAGTTGCACCCGCTACTGCAGAGGGAGAAAATGAAGTATTATTCTACTACATAAAAGCTTTTTCCTTTTGATTCTCTTATGGGTTAATCTATTATACCCCATTGTTTTAGACCTTTCTGTGTTTTCATAATCTATGATAGGATATGCCCATTATTCTCATGACCCTTGAAGACTTTAGTACTTTGTTCAAACTTGGACTTCACTTATTCTATTTCATCATCTTCCAAGGAAAACCTGCTCATGTCAGCATAATGTTGGATATTCTTTCCAAAAATGTAATGTGCTACTGTTATACCTTACAATAATCTACATGCCTCCTCTTTTCAAATGAACTTTGCATTATTAATTTGATATAATACTTTTATTCAACAATTAAAATATTTATTAATTTATTTCAGTCCTAAGTAAAGAAACCTCTATGCTAGGATTGCAATATGATTTTATATGGTGTAGTAGTCCATAAGAATTTATAGTTACAGCTTTGAGAATGTTATTAACAGAATTTTAGAGCTAAGACTAGACATCATCAAATAGTTTAAAGAATGATTAATGATTAATGTAAAATTATTTTACATTATGACATTTCAAAGAAGTTCAAACACGTAAAAAAACTTATTTGACAACTAAAAATGGTAGAATTTGAAATGATCAGCTTTTATAGATGCTTATTTTTAAAAGGCCAGAATGAAAATGTTTTTATTTTTAAGAGATCATTGAGTTTCATTATAGCATGTCATCAAAAAATCTCTTTAATGGAATTTGAAATAAAATAATCAAGGCTGTTTTTCTACATAAGTGTTTGCTTGTTAATTGTCATACTTTGTATTGTAATGGATTGTCCTCAATATTTGTTCCCTTGACCACCTCCTCAGTTCTGCTATGTTGCACCTAAATATAGTGAGTCATCGTGTTAAATCATCTATAGATTTTTTCTGAGATGGCATATATTTGAGAAAGAAAGAAAAGATTAGGAATGCACATGATCTAATTGCTGCTTTGGGTGTTGTTATATTAACTTTTTCTTTCTTTATTTTGTACGAGGAAATCGGATGATTTTGAATTATTCACCACATTTCCTTCCAATGTGGATCTCTTTTTATTGTGATTAGACTTTTGCATTAAGTGTTAATGCTTTTTACCAAGAAGCAGGTTAATTGTGCCATCTATTTTCAATTAGCCCTAATAGGGTGCATGTATAGCTGTGGAGTCTATTGTGCATGTCCTTATAGAAGTGAGGAAATGGAGTAAAAGCTATTATTTTGATGTCCTGATAAATTATACTCCATATTATATTAGATTAACAAAATGAATGACTAACATTCCATGTGCACATGAGCTGTGACAGCATTTTTGACTCTTAATAAATCTGAATACTGGCTGATATCCAATCCTTTTTATATTAAATGCAAATTGAATCTAGATTATTTCATTACCTTTAGTCACTCATTTTCAAAGCTGATATATATGTATATATATGTATATATATATGTATATATGTGTGTGTATATATATGTAGCCTATCTAATAATAGCAAACATGGTAATTGACCATACCTTTGCTACGCCTCCCATTGGCTAATCAGTGCGATATGCAAATTAACCACCAACAAAGACGGCGACTAATTTGCATACTGCAGGCAGGGTGGGACACCGGGAGCTGCCATCCAGGCCCCCGTGTGCGACCCCAGGAGCCACTGGAAAGCAGGGCCATAGGCAAGGCAGCCCCTTGGGACCCAGGAACCCATCGGCGATGTCTGCAGGCGAAGCAGCGATCAAGCTATGAGGGGGAGGGTGGGGGGCAGAAGGAGCTACAGGAGCAGTTCTGGCTGGAGACTGAAGACTCCCGCTGGAGTGAGGAGCAAAGACTGAAGGCTCCAGCCACAGCGAAGACTGTGTCCAGAGCGAAGATGGAAGGCGGTGGCCAGAGTGAAGGTCTGGGTCCTGGGTGCCAGAGGAAAACTGGTGCTGGCAGTCAGGGGAAAGAAGGCCTATTGCACAAATCTTAAAAATATTAAAAAATTAAAAATTAATAAAATATTAATTGAAATGTATCTGCATTACATGAAAAATCTCCTAATTGCTTCTAGCATAATTTATTAAATTGTGCTAAAATTTACAAGGGTTCAATTAAAAAATATCTTAATTCTAAATGATATAATAGAAAATATATAATAGTGCAGTTATAAGCACTTATCTGAAAATAAAAATTTAAAGAAGTGAATTTAAAGAAGGGATTAGCCAAAGAAAATATATGCACAACCCATGGACACAAACAACAGTATGGTGATGGCCAGAGAGAAGGGGGCAAGAGCTGGGTAGAGGGGGCAAAAGGGGGGAAATAGGGACATCCTATATAATAATAATAAAAGGCTAATATGCACATTGACTGAATGGCAGAATGACCGGTTGCTATGATGCGCACTGGCCACCAGGGGGCAGACGCTCAATGCAGGAGCTGCCCCCTGGTGGTCAGTGCACTTCCATATGGGGAGTGCCACTCAGCCAGAAGCTGGCTCGTGGCTGGCCAGCGCAGTGGTGGTGACTGGAGCCTCTCCTACCTCCATGGCAGCACTAAGAATGTCCAACTAATGGTTTAGACCTGATCCCTTGGGGGCCTAAGCCTTTAGTTGGACATCCCCCAAGGGCTCCCTGGCTGCCAGAAGGATGTCTGACTGCAAGCTTAGGCCTGATCCCCTGGGGAGTGGGCCTAAGTTGACAGGTGGACATCCCCCAAGGGGTCCTGGACTGTGAATGGGCGCAGGCCGGGCTGAGGGGACCCCCCCGCTGAGTGCACAAATTTTTGTGCACCAGGCCTCTAGTATATATATATAAATATATATACATATATAGTTATTATTGACTTTTTAACACTAACCAGGCAAATTCTAAAATATTTAAGTTCTTTGCTCTCTTATGAGAATGTGTATGCCAAACCTTAAGGAAGCTATAGAGTGAAATATATTGTTCTTAGCTTACTGTGAAATGCAATGTAAGCTTTTATTTTTTTCATTGTTAAATACTCATATAATTAATCGTTCCACATATATATAAATATATGTATTAATTGTATTACATATATTCATAAAAGCTTCCTGAACAACAATGAAAATGCACATTTTTAGTTGTTGATTAGAATGAGAAAAGTTAATAACTGGTTTGGATCGCTTACATTAATTATGCCTTTAAAAGGCCAGGTTTTTCCCCTGCCACATTTAGTAGATGGTTTCATTTGGGAACACCCATAAATCTAGAATATGTCAAATTATAGTATGGGAAAGGTTATTGCAGTTAAATTATATTTCTTAAATACTGTTATTTGTTTTTTTTCTACATATTTTCCAGGGTTTCATTTCGTGATCCAATTCTGAGATGATGATTTCAGCCCTAGTGTTTGCCTCTTTTCTATGTCAAAATCAAGTTAAATGACCCCAGAAATATTAAAATTTTAAAAAGTTTAAGAGCTCTGTAGATTGAAGGTATTAAATTGTTCTATAAGTATAAAATAAAGTTTGTAAACATACTCTAAAATAACTATCCTTTTAATATTTCCAGTACAGAATAATGATTTAATTCTGAAATTTTTAATAGCAAAGAGGGTTCTTTAAATTTATTTAATCTAGAATTTTCAAAATATATTCAGTTATATAATCCATTTTTAGAGAACATCTATTAACATTTTATTTAACTAATGCTCCTGCAAAAAAAGATAGAAAATAAATTTATAGACACAAGAGAACCAAGAGAAATAATAGAGTATTAATAAATAACATCAAATTGTGTGTTAACATTTGAACACAATAAAATCATTTTGGAGCTATTTTTAAAGGCAGTCAAAACTTAAGAGAATTATTAATGCATTCATTTATGCAAAGGAGAAAAATCACATCATAATTTTGACATTGTAAATGTCATTTGACAAAAACAAATAACTCTTCTGTGTAAAATTTCATGTTAATTATGGAATAAAAGGAAGCTTTCTTAACATGAAGAAGAGCACTAGAATACTAAAGAAAATATCAATCCTAGTGATTAAACATGATGGAAATGCTTCAGTGAGATTTGAGGCATTGCAAATGAAAAGATTTTTGAACCATAATGAACATCAGAATTACTATTTGATTTTTTAGTATTAAAAATGATTATGCCATGAACCAGAATATTTGGATTCAGGAACTTTTTGTGTATCTGTATTTTTTCCCCCAAATTTAGGAGAAAGATCTAATTTTTTAAAAAATTATTTTTATATATATTTTTATTTTAAATGTGCTAGGAGAATTTAACTTTTTTTATTGTTTAAAGTATTACATAAGCCTCCTTTTCCCCCCACCAACCCCTCCCGGGCCACCCACCAAGCCCCCACCGCCCCATTGTCCATATACATTGGTTATGCTAATATGCACGCATACAAGTCCATTGGTTGATCTATATATTTTAAATGTTTGCTTCTGTATTAATGGTAGCAATAATTATTATAATAACATTTATTGAGTGATTTCTCTAAGTCCAAACTCTTCTACATGTTTTAGATATAAATTCTTTAAACTTCACAAAATCTATATAAGATAGGAGCTATTAATATTTTCATTTAACAGTCAAGAAAATTAAGATGCATGGAAGACTACTAAATTACTTACATCCTCTATAGGAAACACTGAGTCTCACTTCATTAGTTGAGTGTCAGTCTTGTTTTTGAAATGGAACAAAATCTCAGGTACCAGTTTTATGGGAGCCATATTAAAAATAATTCTATAATCAATATCAAGATAGCACATATAATCAGTATATATATATTTTAATTGATGGCTTATTTGAAAAAAAACTAAAGTAGAAACTAAGAAATTTTTAAAAAACCCTTAGTTCTTTCATGAACTATCCTATTCTTTCATGCTTTCTTTATCTATAAAATGAAGAAAATATGGTCACATATTCAGAAATTTCTTCTACATGTTTTAAATCTTGTATTTCTACCTTCATATAGCTGAACTCCCAGTTGGCTTCTTTGTTATAATTTAAATTTTTAGAAAAGGGTAAATGGGGGATAAATGATGATAAAAGGAGACTTGACTTGGGGTGGTGAACACACAATCCAATTTATAGATGACGTATTGTAGAATTGTATACCTGAAACCTGTATAATTTTATTCTCCATCATCCCATAAACTCAACAGAAAAGAAAATTTAAAAAAAGAATTTTTTCGATGGATATTTTAAGACTACCACAGAATTATTCAATTAAATTAATTCTTTACTTCTTTATTTGGTAAGAGAATGTCTAAATTTTAGGTGTGAACATCCAGAATGAAGACTATATTTTCCAGCTTTTCTGTAAGCTAGATGGTCTTATGACTAATTTCTAACCAACATATAAAAGCAAAAGTGATGTATTGAGTATTACACTTAAAAAGAATAAGTTGTGTTTCCATTTTGTCCCACGTCCTGCTGTGTGGAATGTTGAATTAAGAACAGAAGTGATCATTTTAGATTATGAAATGGAATCGTATTTAGAGAATAAAGCAGAAGATAATGGAGGTCAGCATCTCCAATCATGAAAACACCATATCACCTATGCTTATTTTTGGAATGTTACATGAAACAGGAACAAACTTCTAGTTTCTTTCAGCCATTGATCACTTGCTCTTTTTTAATGACAGATAACATTGTATCAATCAACATAGTTTTATATACTATAAAGGAAGCATAGATAGTAGGTGCCTGACATATATTTTCCTTTTACTTATAAATCTCAGAAACTAATGTACTGAGTATTGTAATTAAATAATTCATTTCAAAATGCTGCAAAAAATGAATCAAGTATGAAAAATAGCAAAATCATGAAGTGATCTATTTACATATTTTAAAATTTGCAAATTTACTTTTCTTATGCCAATTATTTTCTTTAATTTTTTATTTCTGTTTTATTAGTTGACATTCTATTGACATGTAAATCTTTCTTTTGACTTTTGGTCAGTATGGACTCCTAAATTCCTACATTTATTTAATGATGTACAATTTTTCACTTTTATTATTTCTTTTGATGCTCAAATTTTCTAAGTTTTAGTCAGTTAGAAATTTTCCATATACTTATAGTAGAGAAATTTCTGTGTGAATGATGAATAATCAAAAGATTGCATCTGGTCATATTGGGTTAAATATTTTTATAAGAACAAAAGCTATAAAAATGAATCCAAATAACCAACAAAAGAGTTTAAAAGAAACATGTGCTTTAATTTGTTAAGCTCTAACCTTTTCTGTATTAGAAAAATACTTTGACACAAACACTTTACAAATGTCAGCAGAAAATCTATACTCCATTTCTTCACATTGGTTTTGTGACATGTGTTTGCTGATATTCGACAAGGGATAAGTTGGGATTGATTTCTTCAACTACTATTCTTTCCTGTTGTATTATGGGAAATTAAAGGGCTGAAATGAACTGAGTTCCTCACAATCCCATCATCACTCATGTGAGCAAACCTACAAAAGTTAAACCTATGTGCTCTCTGGGTCTTAAAGGTTAATAGACATTTTAGGAATAACACATCACTGTAAGTTGAAGAAATTATTAAAATTTTAAGTACAAAGAAGAGACTTTGTACTGTATACTTTATAAAAATGATTTCAAACTAAAAACGGATTTTCTTTTTAGGGAAGATATCATGAACCTACTTCTCAGCTCTTCCTAGCAAAGATGCATAAAAAATGAATACTTAAGTCTAGTCTTCATCATTGTGGAAGATGATGGAATATTATTAAGTTATAGGAATATCCAATTTAAAAGAAGTAGTATATTTAATTAATGTAAGGAAAATTTAACCTCAATCAGATGGAGAATAATGAATTTCTATTACTTCAAAAGGTCATTTAAATTTAATTAATTTTTGGTAAAAATCTCACTTGGTACAACTTTTTTATGGAGAGAAATTTAGTACTATCTCTCAATCAAATTGAATATGTAAGCCCACACATATATGGACAATTAATGTATAAGAAAGGAGCCAAGAATATACAATAGGGAAAGTATAGTCTCTTCTATAAATGATTTGGAAGTAGCCACATGCAAAAGAATGAAACTAGACTACTACCTTTCACTCTACACAAAAATTAATTCAAAATGGATTGAAGATTTGAATGTGAGACCTGAAACCAAAAAATTCCTAGAAGAAAACATAGAAGGTAAGCTCGTTGATATGGATCTTAGGAATTTTTTTTTGGATCTGACTCCAAAGGCAAGAGAAACAAAAGCAAAAATAAATACATGGGACTACATCAAACTAAAAAACTTCTGCACAGTGGAGAAAACAATCATTAAAATGAAAAGGCAACCTATCAAATGGGAGATCTTTGCAAACCAAATATTTCATAAAGGGTTAATACCCCAAAGTATATAATGTACTCTTACAGCTTAACAACAACAAAAACAAGAAAACAACAACAAAATAAAGTCCAAACAACCCAATTAAAAATGGGCAGATAATCTGATTAGATGTTTTAAAGAAGACATGCAGATGGTATGCAGGCACAAGAAAAGATGTTCAACATCACTGATTATTAGGGAAATACAAATCAAAACCAAGTGAGGTATCACATCACACCTGTTAGAATGGATGTTATAAAAAAAAACACACAAAAAAAACAAGAAATAATTTTTGGAGAGGTTGTGTAGTAAAGATATCCCATGTCCTAGCTGGTTTGATTCAGTTGATAGCATGTCGGCCTGCAGACTGAAGGGTCCTGGGTTCAATTCTGGTCAACGGCACATGCTCTAGTTGCGGCCTCGATTCCCAGTGAGGGGTGTGCAGGAGGCAGCCGATCAATGATTCTCTGTTATCACTGATGTTTCTGTCTCTTTCTTCTTCTCTGACATCAATAAAAATTAAAAAGAAAGTCTGATTTTACATTTATATAAATAGAATAGTACTCAGCCATAAAAAGAATGAAATCTTGCCATTGGCAACAACATGGAAGGACCTGAGCATATAACTCTAAAAGTGAAAAAAATTGGAAGGAGAAAGACAAATATCATGTGATTTTTACTCCTCTGTGGAATCTTTAAAAATAAAACAAAACAATAAAAGACAAATGAACAAATAAAATAAAACAAAATCACAGATACGGAAAAGAGATCAATGGTTACCAGAGAGGAAGAAGGGTTGTGGGGTAGGTGAAATGGGTGAAGTCAATCCTATGGTAATAGTGATTAGTTTTAAGGGGTGATCACTTTTTAATGTATACAGATGCCATATTATAATATTTTACACCTGAAACATACAATTAAAATTAAAGAATATATTTTGTTCTTTAGTACAGAATTTTACTGCTAGAAATATACCATTTGTATGTACTTGCAAAATTATGCTGTTATATGTTTTAAGATGTTCATTGCAATATTTTTTGATTAGCAGAAAACATATTCAATTCCTTTTTTAAAAACAATTACAACTTGCTTTATTGTGGAACTCTGGTGCAGTGGTCTGGAACTAAAGCCTTGATGTCTCTGAGGTCTGCCTAGAAACTATTTTTTACTCTGTTTTTTAAAAAAAATTCTTTTCAATTACAGTTAACATACAATATTATCAAAATTTCAGGTGTACAACATAGTGGTTAGACATTTATTTACCTACTAGAAGCCTGTTGAACGAAATTCGTGCACGGGGGGGTGGGGTCCCCTCAGCCCAGCCTGCACCCTCTCCAAAAGGGGACCCCTTGGGGGATGTCGATGGCAGTCAACATCCCTCTCACAATCTGGGGCCACTGGCTCCTAACTGCTCACTGGCCTGCCTGTGTGATCGCACCTAACTGCCCCCCCTGCCAGCCTGGTCACCCCTAACTGCCTCTCCCGCCAGCCTAGTTGCCTCTTACTGCCCCCCCCATCGGCCTGGTCACCCCTCACTGCCCCCATCTGCTGGCCTGGTCGCCCATCACTGCCCCCGCTGCCAGCCTGGTCACCCCAAACTACCCCCCCTGCCGGCCTGGTCACCCCACACAGCCTGCTGTTCAGTTGTTTGGTCGCTCCTCACTGCCCCCTGCTGCTGACCTGCTTTCCCCATGCAGCCTGCTGTTCAGTCATTTGGTCATCCCTCACTGCCTCCCCTGCCGGCCTGATCGCCCCACACAGCCTGCTGTTCAGTCATTTGGTCGCCCCTCACTGCCTCCTTTCCCCCTGCTGACCTAGTCGCCCCATGCAGCCTGCTGCTCAATTGTTCGGACGGCCCTCACTAACGCCCCTGCCGGCCTGGTTGCCCCACGCAGCCTGTTTAGTCATCCGTTCGGTTGTTTTGGTTGTGACAGTCACGTAGGCTTTTATATATATAGATGAAGTGATCAACCTTCATCTAGCACCCATCTGACATCATACATAGTTAATACAATGTTATTGAGTGTATTCCCTATGTGATATTTTACATCATCATGACAATTTTGTAACTACAAAATTTTACTTTTTAATCCCTTCCCCTTTTTCATCCATCCCCTTCAACCTCCCTCCCATCTGGAAACCATTAAAATGTTCTCTGTATCTATGAATTTGTTTTGTTTTGTTTGTTCGTTTATATTGTGTTTTAGATTCCACATATAAGTGAAATCATATGGCATTTGTCTTTCTCTGTCAGACTTATTTCACTCAGCTTAATACCCTCTAAGTCCAATCATGTTGCAGATGGCAATATGGCAACATGTCATCCTTTTTTATGACTGATTCATATTCCATTGTATATATTCACTAATTCTTCTTTATCCATTCATCTATTAATGGACACCCAGGTTGCTTCTCCATCTTGACTATTATAAATAATGCTGAAATAAACATATGAATGCATATGTTTTTACCCAGAATTAGAATTCCTGGGTCCTTCTTTGTCTCTTGTTACAGCCTTTGTTTTAACTTAAAGAGCATATGTAAAGGTCTTGTTTTCTTATCCATTCAGTCACCTTATGTGTTTTGATTGAAACATTTAATCCACTTATATTTATATTCATTGTTGCTATATATGTAGTTATTGCTAATTTATTCATTATCTTTTTTTATTCTTCTTTAAAAAGTCCCTTTATCATGTCTTGTAATACTGGTTTGGTAGTGATGAACTGCTTTAGCTCCTTTTTGTCTGGAAAGCTCTTTGTCTGTCTTTTGATTCTAAATGATAGCTTTGTTGGTTAGAGTGTTCTTGGGGGTAGGTCCTAACTTTCCATCACTTTGAATTTTTCATGCCAATCCCTACTGGCCTGCATAGTAAAAGTGAGAAATTAGCCAAGTCTTACGGGATATCCCTTGTATATAACTAACTGCTTTTCTCTTGTTCTCTTAAGGTTCTCTGTTTGTCTTTAAACTTTGGGCATTTTACTTATGATGTGTCTTGTGTGGGGTCTCTTTGGGTTCATCTTGTTTGGAACTATTCTGCCCTTCTGGCTTGTATTGTGTTTTCTTCACAGGTAGGGAAAGTATTCTTTATTAATTTCTTAAAAT